>NW_024466898.1:0-83085 GCF_017591425.1 Ochotona curzoniae
ATCTGTGGTCTGACCGTGGAATGCAAGTGTTAGAACTGGGCACCCACACTTGCTAATGGCAGTGCAGTGGATGATATGCCTAGAAGCACATGATAGACATGACAGCTAACTGAAACCCCCAGAGGACGTCTGGTACCATGGCAGAGGATGGAAGACAGAATAAATTGGACAACTCTCCTGGCCAAGCTTTGACAGCAAGGATCCTGGCAAATTGAGTCTCTAAGATGAACTATTTCAGCCAGTGGACCCTGGAAGGATTTCCTCAACCTTGGAGCAATGAAGTCAACAACATGTCAGAAGTGTCAAAATCACAAGCAGTACCCTTGGAACATGCTCCACATCAGGGACCCTGGGATGACATCAAGTGGCCGTCCTGCATCCCTAGGGTGCTGATGCAGTTGGGCTGCTGGAAGTGGCCCTCCTCCCTTCCTTCCCATTTGACCCAGGTACAGGAAGAAAACAAAACAAGAAAAGAAAGAAAGTGAGAGAGTGAGAGACAGTGAGAGAAAGAGAGACAGTGAAAGAGACAATGAGAGAAAGAAAGAAACAAAAAGAAAGAAAGAAAGAAAGAAAGAAAGAAAGAAAGAATTACACACCAAAGCAAAAAAAAAAAATCCTACTTTCATTGTAAAAATTTGAATTCTACTAGAAACATTCAACAAATATCTGAATAAAAAATTGAAATAAAACAGGACCAACTCATTACCAGTAATAATAACATCGAATGTAAATGGACTAAATTCTGAGAAGCACAGATTAGATGAATCAATTTAAAAATAATAATAAAAGGACACAATAATATGTAAAGGCGGCCCACAAGAAACAAAATTCGTCTGCAAAAATGCAAAGTATAAGTGAAAGAATGCAAAACCACAATAAGACTGGCATGGGAGCCTATTGGCTAAAGGCCTCGCCTTCAATGCACCAGGATCCTATATGGATGCCAGTTCATATCCTTGCTGCTCTATTTCCCATCCAGCTCCCTGCACTTGAAGATAGCAAACTGTGGCCACCTGGAGAATGAACCAACAGATGGAAGATCTTTGTCTCTTCTTCTCTTTGTAAACCTGACTTTCCAATAAAAAGCAAACAAAAAGATTTTTTTAATTTGCTCTTTTTGTTGCAAAGTCAGATATACACAGAAGAGATGAGAAAGAGAAGATTTTTCCATCCAATGATTCACTCCCCAGGTGACCACAACCGCCAGTGCTGTGCAGATCCAAAGCCAGGAACCAAGAACTTTCTCCAGGTCTCTTATGAGGGTGCAGGGTCCCAATGCTCTGGGCTGTACTCTCAACGGTTTCCCAGGCCACCAGCAGGAAGCTGGATGAGAAGTGGGGCTGCTGGGATCAGAACCAGTGCCAATATGGGATCCCAGCATGTTCAAGGCAAGGACTTAACTGCCTCGCCACTTCCCCTGGACTAAAAATAAATAAATCTAAAAAAAAAGCAAAAAGATACTCCAGGTAAATACAAATTGAAAATGAGCAGGGATTAACCATGCTTATCATAAACAAAGTAAACTTTAAGACAAAAATGGTTAACGAGACCATGATCCTACACAATGATAATGAAATCAATTTAACACACAATATAACCACTGCAAATACATATACCCCGAATGCTAGAGCACCATTTGATAAACAGAAATTTAGTCGCTCTAAAAGGAGACTTAAGTTGTAATAATATCAGGTTAATTCAAACTCCACTTTCATCTATGAACAAATCAACAAGACAAAAAAGTCAACCAAGAAATAACAAACTCAATACACACAAGGACCAAGTGGAGCCTGCTCCTGTCAGCAGAGCCAGTAATTTGGACAGGGAGAGGGTCTGAGGATGAAGCACCAAGAGAACAGTCATGGTGGAAGTCTCTCCAAAGCCTCCCTTTATTCCTTCTTTTATTTTCTTTCCCCCAAGTCCTTTAGCCAGACAACAGCATGCCAATGAGTCCCATTAGTCCAGGTGCTTTTAGCCACAACCCCATTTCCTGTTACTGCTCAGCTTAACCAGTGCTAATTAACTCCTTCCCCACAACAGACCCAACACACTTGTACACTATCCCACCTCACACTTGTAGAATGCACATCCTTTTCATCAGCACATAGAACAATAAGTAGGCCAAAAAAACAATTTTCAAGAAATTAAAAAACACTGGCTCCTGTCTTAGATCTGGCCAGGCTCAGCTTTTACAGCCACTGGGAGAGTTAACAAGTAGATGGGATGGAAGATTTCTTCATCTTGGCCACTCTCTCTGTCACTCTTCATTTCAAATACATACAATTAATTTTTTAAAAAATCACATGAATGAGACACAAAAGAGAAAACAATGGTTGCTACAGAAATAGAGTCAGTCAGAACTATTATCAACATATACCCACAAATCAGGAAATCTGGTGAAACTGATAAATCTACAGGAACATGCAATTTACCAAAATTGAGTAACAAACACATAGAACACTTGAACAAATAACTGGTAATGCAATAGCTCAGGACCAAATGCCTTCACTGATGACTTCTCCCAAATCTCCAAGAAACAGCTAATACCAGTTCTTGTCAAACTGTTTGAATTACTCCAGTAGTATTTTGATAGGCCAACAGGCTCTTTCTTGGCTGAGAAAGAACTTGATGAGAACAATCCCAGTCACAGTAGCTACAGAAATACACACAGGGGTGGGAGCAGTGAAGCAGGCTGATCCTCTGCTGCAGCACTGGCATCCCATATGGGCACTGGCTCATGTCCTGGCTGCTTCACTTCCCAACCCAGTGACTGGGAAAGCAGTGGAGAATGGCCCAGGCCTTGGGAACCTGCACCCATATGGGAGACAAGGAAGGAGTTCCTAGCTCCCAGCTTCACAATGCCCCAGCTCTGCCCACTGCAGCCATTTGGAATGGGAACTCTATGTAACTCTGCCTTTCCAAGTAAAATAATTTCTTTCAAAAATACATACAAAAAATACATACATATATATACACCCTGGCACAAATTTAAGGATGAAAAGAGATTTGCAATGAAAATAAGAAAACACTGAAGGAAAACTGAAGATACCCAACAACAAAATGAAAACAATGCGAAAGAGAGAAAGAAAGACAGAAAGAAAGAAAGCAAGAAAGAAAGAAAGAAAGAAAGCAAGAAAGAAAAAAAGAAAGAAAGAAAGAGAGAAAGAAAGAAGAAAAGCCAAGTATCATCACTCTGTCCCATGGTCTGCACTGGCAGCAAGTCTGATTCAAGAGATGAAGCCAGCAAGCAAACAGTCACTCTGATGTTGGAAGGAGGTCACTATGTTAGCCCCCATGTTAAGCGCTAGCTCCCTAAATCACATTTTTTTAAAATGATGATGTTACATGGTTGATTGGGGTGGGAAGGATTGAGGGTTAGGGGAAAGTGGGTGAGATCATTGTTTGCAAGTTTCCTTTTCTCCTCCTGTCTCTGGGGGCAAGGGAGGAGATGAGAAGAGAAGCTGCACTCGGCTTCCAACTGCCTCAATACCTGGGGTGGGGAATGGCCACCCAATATCATACCAGGGTCCCAATGGGAAGCATGCTCTGAAGGTTGTGCTCAAGTGGTTTCAATAGTTTTGAAATGCTGTCAGTTTTGTTGCTTCAAGGATGAGGAAATCTGTCCAAGGACCATTGGCTGACACAGTCCACCTTAGAGTTTCCATTCGCCCAGATATATGCTGTCAACACTTGGCTGGGCTAGTTGTACAGTTTGCTTTACCCTCCTTCCTCTGCTGTGGTAGCAGATGTCCACTGCACTTCCCAGTGGACTGGCATATCCTCCAAGTGCACCTGGGTATGCCATCCACTGCTCTGCCTTAGCTATTGTAGAGGCCCACTTCTGATACTTGCACTCCACAGTCAGTCCATTGGTCCTAGGATTCAACACACGGTTGGAATTCGGAGTGCAGTGGTTCAGTTGGGTGAATCCCACAGAGACTTCTTCTCTGCTGAACCTAGACCTGACTCTGTGTGTGCTTGCCAGTACAGGGTCTGGCTTAGTCTGACAACACATCAGCTTGTGCTGGGTCAGTTCTCTGTCAAGCCCATCTCTTACACTAAAGAATGGATGCTTCATCCAGCCCAACCCAGCCCACTACACATTTGATCCTCAAACATACCAGCAGGAACTGTAGCCTAGTCAGAGCGACCCCCCAAAATCACCATCAATGTACTTCTCACTATGTGCAGCAGACTGGTCCTGTCTGACACACATCCCATTCAACTCTTGTATACATCAATGGGTGTTTTAGCCTAGTTCAACCCAACAAACACTGTTATCAGCCCACACTCATTCCAGTAGATGCCACTGCTTGGCCAGACAGTCCCACTCACAGCCCTGCTTTTCATGCTTAATGTGGGAGTCACAGCTCATTAGAGAGGAGCCCACAGTTTCCCTACTGGGAGATCTTGCAATCTCCTGGTGGTTCTGCAGTCTAGCTTGACAGGAATTGCCCCTAGTCCCAACATTTGCCAGCCCTGACACTGTGGCAAAGCCCGGGCAACCTGCACTTCTTCTGGCTCCTGCATGCACAGTGTTTATAGTCACCCGGCCTTGCTGCCTTTCCCAGCTCACATGCAGCCCTATGGGTATTGGTCTGGCCTGGTCTGCCCTCAGTCCCAGTTCTCACTCCCACCAGTACGAACCCCTGCTGCCACCCTATCACGCTAACCCACCTCTCCCTGGTCTCACATGTACTGGCGGGTGCAGCAGCCTGGTATGGCATGGTCTGCCTCACCTTGGTATTTGACAGCTGATGCTGCAGCCTGGCCTGGCATGTTGTGTGCCTAATTCCAGCTCATGCTGGTGGGAACTGCAGCCTAGCCTAGCCTAGCCAGCCCTCAGTGACAATCCTAAATGTGAACTGGCTGCTGTTACAGACCGACTAGGCCTGTCCTGCACCCTGTCCTGGTTCTCAGATCTGCCCGTGGCTGCCAAGAACAGGTCCAGCCTGGCCTGCCCCCATATCTGAGCCACAGGTATACTGGTGGGTACTGTAATCGGGCCTGGGCTGGGCTGCTCCCTGCCCTGGTTCTTGTGCTTACCTGCAGGGACTGTGTCCTGACGGAGGTGTTCGCCAAGCTCCTCGATCGGGTCTCCTCCGAGTTCTTTCAGAAAAGCAGAAATTACACCATCACACGTGTGTTCTCAAGTAGTCGGAGGTGTCCTGGCTTGAAGAAAAGATGAGACTTGCAGTTAGATGACGATACTTGAAGCAGGAAAAAGTTGACATAGTGGCAGACTATCCATACTTCGTGTATGATTAGATAAAAGCATAATATGCAACAGAGAAGTTAGGATAAGTTGACTTGAATTTGAAAAAGAAAATCTCAAGGAGTTACTTTGGGATGAAACCATCATCCTCACTGCTAACACTCTCCTTAGGGATCCACACAAATGAATCATTGCAACTAAGGAAATCCAAATGCATGGAGTATCTCAATGCAGCAATGAACAACGTCCTCAGGTGAGACGAATTTAAACAACAACAAAAAATCTTCCCAAAGCAGCTAGAAGATGGCCTCAGTGCTTGGGCCCCTACCACCCTCAAGGCAGACCCTGATGAAGTTCCTGACTTGGACCTGGTCCAGCCCTGATCTTTGAACCATTTGGGAACAAAACGGCAGCTGGGACTGAACCCCCTGCACAAACCTGGGATGCTGGTGTCCCAGGGGAGCTGCACCAAAAGCCAGGCCACTTAACCCCGCCCCTTTCTTGTGTGTCTGCACTTCTCTAGGCGAAGTTGCTAGTTGCCTGCCTGCTGTTTGTGGTCCTTAATGGCTGATAAAAGGGTAAGCTTTCCCAGGCCTCAAGCACGGAGCTGGATGGGAAGTGGAGCAACCGGGATCTGAACCAGTCCTCATGTGGGATGCTGGCACTTGAAGGCAGAGGTTTAGCTTGTTGAACTGCCAAGCCAGTCTCACTATTTTATCTTCTTACTAAAAAATCAAAAAACAAAACAAACCAGAACAAACAAAAGAAACAGACAAATGTGTGTTAGTGCCGGCCTTAACCTACTGCTCAGTCCAAAGGGAGCTTCCACCTAGAGTGGACACAAACCCCACCCACAGCAAGGACACAGTCCGAGCCTAAGCAGCCTGCCACAGTATTCTGTTTTAATGCGGTCGAACTTCCAAAGATTTCTCAAAAACTATCAACGGAGTATATAACAAGTGACTGGAAAGAACAATTGTTTAAAGTTAATGCCGTCAATGATCTTATACAAATCTTACTAGAATGACACTATGTAAGTCTACAAAACCAAAAACCAAAACTGGAATGCATGCAAGCATCTGTTTATCGGATTTCAGAATTTTAAGGCTGTTTTCCCTGTGAAAATTCAAAAAGCACCTTGCAAGTCCAGATCTTACACAATTTGCATTAGATCAGGACATAATGTTCATTCATTGAAATGTATGTATGCATGTCAGTCTTTAAATTCATACATTTTTTGTAAAAATTAAGGATTAACTGATAATATTTATTACTTTCACTGATTTGAAAATGAGAAAGGTAACTCCTGTTTGCTGATTAATTCCCCAGAGTGGGCGTAACCAAAGCCAGGAGCCTGGAAGTCCCTCTGAATTTCCCACAGAGGTTACAGGGGTCCAAGCACCTGAACCATCATCCATTGCCTCCCAGGATGCCTTAGCAAGAAGCTGGATCAAAAGGAGTGTGCCCAGGGCCCAGTGCAGTAGCCTAATGGCTAAAGTCCTTACTTTGCACCAGGATCCCATGTGTGTACCCGTTTGCATCCTGGCTGCTCCACTTCCCTTCCAGCTTCCTGCTTGGAGGACAGACCAAAGCCTTGGGACCCTGCAGCCACATGGGAGACCTGGAAGATGCTCCTGGCTCCTGCCTTTGAATCAGCACAGCTCCAGCTGTTGTGGCCACTTGGGGAGTGACCCAGCAGATAGGTGATCTTTCTGTCTCTCTTTCTCTCTGTAATTCTGTCTTTCCAATCAAAATAAATAAATACTTCTTTTTAAAAAATGTAGAGCACCGAGGACTCCAATTGCACTCTTGAGATGGGATGCAGATATCTCAAATGGTAACTAACCTTGCTGCACCAAAATAAGCCTTTGCTTGGTAGTGACTTAAGGACAACATCTTTAAAAAGCATAAGATTTGTCAATGTATATAGGAAATATTATTTCAACTAAAATGTTATTAGATTCCTTTAGGTGTAAATCAATTCGACACAAAATGAAAACACATTTGTAGTATCAAGTTAGTGTGAAAATAGAAAAACAACTTAGACAAGTTGAATGAGGCAGTTTGTTAAGAAGGAAAAAGCCCCAGCTCAAAAACCTCAGCACACTGTTGAAGGAAAACAAAGAGAAGGGAGGAACAAAAACAGCTTCACTGGCTACAAAAGTTGTCTTCCTGGAAACTTTTAGCTGTCTGCCATGCAGAGAGTCTGGGCTGATGTCATTGGCTGAGGCCCACCTGCTTGTTACAAAGTTTCCAAGCACAGGGATATTGCAGTCCACCCTCCCCCAGGCCACATTTCCTCTTCCCAGTAACAGAAAGATAGAGAAAGAGTAGGAGTGGACCCCCCCACCACCACCACCTGGCCAGTTTGGAGAACCAAGACATTTTAGGAGACCTAATTAGTGACAACCTTCCTGCCTCCAATTCAAGCTTCTCTGTTTCCATGCAATTCTAAGTAACGAGTCAGGGTCTCCTCTCAAAAAACCTACACTTCCAGGTTCTGCAAGAGTATGGGCCAATCCAGTGCTGTGGCTGAGGTGCTGAGCCATGCAACAGCTGGCAGAGCAAAAAAGACAAGCATGGCCTGTCCTTGAAAACTGGGTTTATGAGAGGTTTTATAAGAAGCTCCCCTATCAGATGAAAGATCTTCCTCTCTGTCTTTCCTCCTCTCTGTATATCTGCCTTTTCAATAAAAATAAGTAAATCATTTAAAAAAAATATTTTGGGATCTTTCTCCCTCCCTTAGGCAACAACCTCAACATTAAACACATAAACAAAAATCTCCCCTTGGTGCATCTTCAAACCTTAAAGCGATACTCTCTTCTAGGGAGGCAGAGGAGCAGATCCGTGCTGCCCACATTCACAGGCTAAGAAACTCAGCTGCGAGCTGCCAGAGGCTCGGAACTTAGGGAGTTCCCAGGTGCATTTGAGGCGTCTGCCCAGTCTGCACGTGTGTGAGGTCCACATGGAAACAGAACTGCTGGCACTGAGGTCTCACTCCCTCTTTCCGATCTTTGTTGGGAAGAGGCTCACTCATTGCAGACACACCCTGACTTGAGGCAGAGGGCCCCTCCCTGCCATCAGTTACCAAGGGTCCAGGGAGGAGCCCCGACTCTTTGCCTTGCTCTGCTCTGCTTCCACTTAGGCTGGCTGGAGTCCACCTTCTGCAGCCCTGGACCTTCCTGACCCGCCCCGCAATGCCCTGCCCCGGGTGCATCTCTGGTCCTCGCCCTAGAGTTCAGACGGTTCCATATCCTGCTGTGGTCCCCAGCCCTTGGTTCCAGTAGGCATGGTCCACTTGCGGGAGCATGAACAGCAGCCATGTTGTATACAGCGGCTGGCTGAGGAAATCGCCCCCTGAGAAGAAGTTGGTGTGCTGTGTGAGTGACAGCAGGGAGGTGGGATGGGGGGCGTGGTGGGTGCTCTGGTGGTGGACACCCAGGCATCTGCGGAAACAAGAGGCGGCAGGTGGGCGCCTGGCAGCCCGCCCCCAGCCTGCTCCCTGGTTAGGGGAAGTTAGTCTGTGGAGACCATAGAAGGCACCTCCTGGGTTGGGGACAGAGGGAACCCTGTAGGGCTTGCTGTCCTCTGCTGCCTCTAGGCCTCAGCACCAGAGTTCCCCATGGGTTTCCCTACAAGGAAAGGGTTTGGAAAAGGGAGCCCCACGTTCATCTCAAGAAGTTTGAGTCTGGGGCCCGGTGCATTGGCGCAAGTGGTGAAGGTCCTCACCTTGCACGCCTGGGATCCCATATGGGCACCGGTTCTAATCCTGGCGGCCGCACTTCCCATCCAGCTCCCTGCCTGTGGCCTGGGAAAGCAGTCGAGGACAGCCCAAACCTTTGGGACCCTGCACCCACATGGGAGACCCGGAAGAGACTCCTGGCATGGGATCGGCATAGCATCATCGGCCGCTGCGTCGGATGGAAGATCTTCCTCTCTGTCTCTCCTCTCTGTATATCTGCCTTTCCAATAAAAATGAAATAAATCTTTAAAAAAAAAAAAAAGAAGCTTGAGTCTGAACCCGGAAGCTGTCCATCTTACTGACTGTGGTCCAGGCACTGACCTCACGGGGGCTGGAGTCCTCAGTCCAGGCGGGAGCTGCACCTTTGCCTCCTTCCCAGAGCCCAGGGAAGCCTGGCTGCTGTCCTGAGCCTGCCATTGGTGGGCTCTCTCTACCTGCACCCTTGTCGTCCTTCCTGTTGGGAAGCCTGCTCTTATGGTCCATTCATGTTCCATCCCACCTTATTCCTGCTGTAAATGTGTTTATGGTCCCAGGGAACCATCCACTGCCCTTGCAGTCCGGGACATGTCCCTGGGACAGCAGATGGCATCAGTGCTGTCACCTGTGGCTGGACCCTTCCTTCTCCCACTCGCATCGCTCCTACATGTGACTTGAATAGCCGGCCACTCCCCTTAGTCCTTTGCTGCTTATTGTAATCCTCTATGAGAGGCAAAGTTGCTTGCCTGGGATTATTAGTTATTTTGGTTTTAGACAATTTTAGAGGAATACCTGCTTATAATAAACAGTAATGGGACATCTGTGTTCCCTTTAGCACCCAGTTTTCACTGGGTGGGTCTCTCCTGCACAGCTGTAACACAGTATCACAAGTGGGATGCTGAGCGTGATGCAGGCGAGGTAGAGATGTCCACCAGCAGTGAATTTCTTCTTTTGTGCTCCAGTCACACCCACTACCATTTTTTAAAAAGTTTATTTTATTTTTATTGGAATGTCAGATATACAGAGAGGAAGAGAGACAGAGAAAAGATCTACCATCTGCTGGTTCACTCCCCAAGTAGACTCAATGGCTGGAGTGGAGCTGATCCAAAGCCAGGAGCCAGGAGCTTCTTCTGGGTCTCCCATGTGGGTGCAGGGTTCCAAGGCTTTGGCCATTCTTGACTGCTTTCTCAGGCCACAAGCAGGAAGCCGGGTGGGAAGAGAGGTCGCTGGGACGCAAACCAGCACTCCTTCAGGATCCCAGCTCGTGCAAGGCAAGGACTTGAGCCACTAGGCTACTGCTTCAGGCCCACCACTACCATTTTCAATATGTATATATATATATACACATAAATACACACACACATATATATACTTATATACAGCTAGATACATAGATTTTACTTAGAAAAATTACAGAGAGAGATGGGGAGAGCTGAGAAAGAGATCTTCCATTTGCTGGTACATTATCCAACTGGCCACTTAAGTCACTCCAAAACCAGGAGCCAGGAGCTTCTTCTGGGTCTCCCATGTGGATACAGGGTCCCAAGGCTATGGGCTGCAGCTTTCCCAAGGCACAAGCAGGGAGCTGGATCAGAAGTAGAGTGGCCAAGACCACTCAGGGCCCATGGGGATGCTGGTGCCATTGTGCCAACTCAGCTGATCATATTTGAAAATGATGATTTCCAGGCCCAGCATGGTAGCCTAGTCGCTAAAAGATCTCGCCTTGCAAAAGCCGGGATCCCATATAGGTGTCGGTTCGCATCTCCACAGCCCTGCTTTCCATCCAGCTCCATGCTTGTGGCCTGAGAAAACAGATGAGGATGGCCCAAAGCCTTGGGACCCTGCACTTGCATGGGGGACCTGGAATAAGTTCTGGCTCCTGGCTTTGGATCAGCTCGGCTCCTGCTGTTGTACCCACTTGGGGAATGAATCATCAGATGGAACATCATCCTCTCTGTCTCTCCTCCTCTTTATATAACTGACTTTCCAACAAAAAGATAAATCTTTTAAAAAGAGAGAGAAATGATTTCCAAGTGTGTGTCCTCTTTGCTCAGAAGTCTCCTGTTCATTTTTGTTGTTCAATATGTGATTAGAAGTATTTTCTCCCAGTCTTCATCCAGGTAACTGGCTCTCTCATAGAGCAAACGTGTTTCGTTTTCATGAGATCTACTTGTTTGCTTCATAGATTGTACACTCCTGAGGCAACCTAAGAGGATGCTTTGCAGACCAAAGTCTCAAGCTTTTCTCCTGGCTTCTCCCAAACTGTATCTGTGTATTTGTCTCTCAGTATATGATTTCTTTGCACTATTTAATTTTATTTTTCTTTTTAAAGCTTTATTTATTCTGTTGGAAAGGCAGATTTATAGAGAGAAGGAGAGAGAAAGATGTTCTGACTGCTGGTTCACTCTCCCAGTGGCTCAACAGCCAGAGCCGAGCCAATCTGAGGCCAGGAGCCAGGATCTTCCTCCGGGTCTCCCATACAGGTGCAGGGTTCCAAGGCCTTGAGCCATCCTCCACTGCTTACTCAGGCCACAAACAGTGAGCTGGCTTGAACATGGAGCAGCCAGGATAAGAACCAGCACCCATATGGCATGTCAGCACTTGCAGGCAGAGGATCATCCAGTTGAGCCGTTGCACTGGCCACTACATTAGTTTTAATGTAAGATAGGAGAATTATACTGGGTTCTTTGTTTCCTTTTTATTTTCCCCAATGGGTGCTCAGTTTGTACAGCACCAATATTGCACAAAATAATCATATGGCCATATTTGTGTGGAGGAACGAATGAGTTCTGTGTTTCAGTCCACTGTTGCATGTTTCCCTGTCTCTGCCCATGTCACATTGCCTTGACAGCTGCAGCTATGTGATTAGAAATATGGTCGGCTCCCTCCTCCCCTTTCTCCATCTTTATTTCAAGGGACTTAGCTGTTCTACTTCCTCTTCTTTGCAGGACACATTTCAGAGTAACAGTAGGTCTAGACAAAATCCTGGACACAGGCCTGGAGGAAGTGCAGCTTTGTCCTGTGTAGCAGCCAGGAGAGCAGCGACCCAGGGTTTCCGGAATACTACAAGAATGCCCGCTCCAAGAAGCCACTGCGCATCATCAGCCTGTGCCACTGTGAGCAAGTGGATGTGGGCGTGAGCTTCGACAGGAAGGATCTGCCAAAGAGATTTGTGACCGACATCAGGATCAGGGAGCGCACCTTTTACCTGGTGGCCAAGGCGAAGGAGGACATGTGTCTGTGGGTGTGGAACATCTGCCATGTCTGTGGCTTCAGGCGTGCTGTGGAGAACACAGGTAGGAGACCACACATGGCCCTTTCCAGAAGGTCTGAGCCGGAACCCTAGGAGTCCCTGTGTGAGATCAGGCTCTCACAAGCCTTCCTCCTGGGCAGAGGAGGAATCAGCTGGGGGTGGGAGCCAGGCAGGTGTGGGAGGAACACCTGGTGCTCCATAAGCTTGGGAGGCCAAGAAGCTGGAGGTGGTGAAGGGACTGATGTGCTTCCAATATGTTCTCCAAGCATCTTGGCACCAACAGCTCGCACCCTGTACCTGCCACCTGCCTCCCACCCCCCAGGAAGCTCCCATCTGCCACTTCCTCCTCTGGTCCCCCTCTGTGTGGCCCATCTTGCCCAGGTAAACTTGACCATGTCTTTGTGGTTGCATGTTTGGCCGTGGATGTAGAACCCAGTGTGCCTTAATGTTCACTTGGGAGAGGAGGGCAGGGGAGGACTTATTGATGGACACATGGGTTTTGATAACTTGTAGACAGGAGAGCTGAGATGTGTTGGGGCTCATCCCCAACTCTCTGGGTTGGCTGAGCAGAGCATTTTCTCAGGGCAGTGATTGGGAGCCTGCCCGGTCTCACAC
Source organism: Ochotona curzoniae (assembly GCF_017591425.1). Classification (NCBI taxonomy): domain Eukaryota; kingdom Metazoa; phylum Chordata; class Mammalia; order Lagomorpha; family Ochotonidae; genus Ochotona; species Ochotona curzoniae. The sequence goes on from NW_024466898.1 coordinate 12,802, forward strand.
CAGAATGTGGGAGGAGCATTTAAACCACAGTGGTTCCAAAGATTCACCCTGGGTCAGCAAATGAGTCTCAATGTGTGGGACTCCAGGCCACGATCTGCTTAGAGCTCTGCTGTGGGCAGCAGGGGTGCATGCACAGGTCAAGTTTTCTGTAAAGATTTTAGACCCTGAACACTCACAATTTCCCATTCCTGTTTAAAAACAATTTTTTTTTTTTTTTTTTTTTTTCAATCCTGGGCCCTGCGTGGTAGACTGGCAGCTAAAGTCCTTGCCTTGAAAGTGCTGAGATTCCACATGGGCGCTGGTTCTAATCCTAACGCCTCTGCTTCCCATCCAGCTCCGTGTTTGTGGCCTGGGAAAGCTGTTGAAGACGGCCAAAACCCTGGGACCCAGCACCCGTATGGGAAGCTCGGAGGCGGTTCCGGGCTCCTGGCTTCGGATCAGTTCTGCTTCAGCCATTTCAGCCACTGGGAGTGAGTGAGTAGATGGAATATCTTCCCCTCTGTTTCTCCTCCTCTATATATATCCGACTTTGCAATAAAAATAAATAAATCTTTAAAAACAATTTTACAATCCTTTAGAAATATAAAACCTATTCATAGCTGATAAGGAGCAGGACCTTAACCTGGAACTTGCTAGAATGGGATTCTTTGACCCCGCCCCGGGTGTACTAGGTGAGAAGCCCCTGTGGAAGACTCATCCATAGAAGCAGCAAGGTCAAACAGGTGCGCTGCTGCATGGGAGAAACAAGGGATGAGACTTGATGCTCCGAGTGGGATTTCAAAGCGTGGAGAGCAGTTTATGGCTGGAAAACAGGCTTTCCAAAACATCCCTTTAACAATGGCCACAAAAATAAAATAGGAGATTTTACCAAAAGCTGTGTCCTAGGTCATTCACAGGCACTGGGAACACGTGACTGAGGAGATGAAAGCCTAGCCCTTCCAATGGGGAGACACACGGTACAGGGCAGGTTGTTGTGTGTGGTCATTGTGTCAGTCCTCCCCATGATGGCCCCGATTTGGGCCTATATGTCATCACCTCACAGGCTGGGTGGTTGAGAACCAGACAAGTGCATGCAATGCATCATGCCTTAAGACTCCACTCCCAGAGGTGTGTGGGGTAAACTGCGTAGGTAAGGATGGGCTGGGGAGGGGAAGCATTGGGGAGGTGGGTGTGTCAGAGAGGTGGGTGGTCTTTGGGAACAGCTGCAGACCCCTGGATGCTGCCATCATTCCTGCAGAAGGCACAGCCCTGGCCTCATGATGCACCCAGGACCCCATGTCACAAAGCCAGTGGTGGCCTTGAAGGCAGCGCTGATGACAACCAGTGCCACCAGGGAGGATGTAGACACAGCTCCCAAGGCTGCAGACAACAAGCTGGCCTTGACACTGCAGGGAGCCTCCCTGTGCTGAGGGCTCAGAGAATGCACAGAAGGATGGCAAGCACCTCCTCTCTAGCCTTGTGCACAGCCAGGACTACCCCACTCCTCAGAGACCCAATGGGAGGATGTCACCTCCACATGCAGTGTTTGCTTCCTGGGAAGCCTGCCACAGGGGAGCGACAGTGGCCTGCTGCTCCATCCATAGAGCCCTCCCTCTCACCCACAGGTGCCCTACGCAGTCACAGCCCCTGCCCTTCTTCCCCAGAGCAGCTAAGCAGCACAAGTCCAGGTCCCCAGGCCCGGGGGTTACAGCCGGGCCCCTGTGTCCCCTCCCCAGCCCACCTGGTTCCAGCAGTACCTCAGGAGCACCTCACTGCACACCTGTGTGGAGTCAGAGCCAGAAGTGCATGGAGGGGACTGCAGAGGCTGCTGGTGGGTGAGTGGCCTCTTCCAGGCCTGCTGGCAAGGCTCGGGTTTCTAATTTTTAAACCCAAGGGAGTAAATTTAATCCTATTTATTTATATTTATGAAACCTTGCAATTCTCAGTGTTGACACGAAATAACAGCTGGGCTCTGCATAAACTATTGATTGTGAAAAATTGTGCTTTATATCGATTGTAAGGGACTTAGCATGAAAGGTGTCAGATGCTAAAATTGCAGAACTACATGAATGATTTCATTGTCCTCGTTGGCTTCAAAATTTCAAAAGCAACATAATGCTTGAACTTGAAGATGTCTTGTCAAGTACCCAAATCAGCAACAACAACAAAATCAATAGACAGAAATAAAATCAGGTGAAGAAAGCATTAAGCCCTTGGGACATTCTGAAGTGAGAGAATTCCCAACTTTGGAATTCCCAAGGGGGAAGAAAGGACCAATGGCCACAGTAAAGTAATAATACAATTGCTGAACATCCCCCCAATCTCGAGAGAGAGATAGATCCCCACGAAACAGAGACACTAGGAACCCAAGCAGACAGCATCAACAAAGACGTTCACCTTGCAACACCCTAACAAAAGTCTCAAGGTACAGAAGAAAGAAGATGCCAAATTTGCAAGAGACAAGTGTCCTGGCACCTTTAAGTGAGCTCACATTAGGTTACCACAGGGTTTTCAATAGGAACCTTAGGGTCAGTTGGGAATAGAACAGCATCTCATGTTCTGAAACAGCTAACCAAGAAGCTTTCTTCAATCAGTAATAGAGAAATATGTTTCCAAAAGCTGAAGAAATGCTTTATCACCAGCCTGACTATATAAAAATACTTCAGGAGGTCTGACAGAAGGAAACAAAAAGAGAAAAACATGTACAATTCCCACCTGCGCTGGCAGAACAATAAAATGCATTGAGTAGAAGCAGCATTTTGATGATGTGATCAGTTATTGCCTACCAATAATATCCTCAATTTCATGTTCTAGGTTCACCAAGTGAAAGAAACGATTGTCTTACTTTTGAAACAAAGCCGAAACAGACCCAACAATGCGGTTTTTCATAAGAAACACAGTTCGGGGCAGGGCGTGGTGGCCTAGTGGCTAAAGCTCTAGCCCTGAACACACCAGGATCCCATATGGATGCTGGTTTTAATCCCGGCAGCTCCACTTCCCATTTAGCTCCCTGCATGTGGCCTAGGAGAGTGGTCGAGGACAGCCCAAAGCCTTGGAACCTGCATCCGTGTGGGAGACCTGGAGGAGGTTCCTGGCTCCTGGCTTCAGATCGGCACCGCACCAGGTGTCGCAGTCACTTGGGGAGTGAATCATAGGATGGAAGATCTACCTCTCTGTCTCTCATCATTGTATATCTGACTTTCCAATAAAAATAAATAAATCTTAAAAAAAAACTACAAGAACACAGTTCTGTACAAAGAGTCCATGCAGATGGGAACCAAAAGCAGACAGAAGAAGATGCACATTTATCAGACCAACACTGTAACAAAGGCAATAGAAGACCACTACACAGTGATAAAGGGATCCAGGCACTTGAAGGCAGCTATTTAGCATGTAGAACTGCCATGCTGGCCTCACATTTTCATTTCCTTATGAAAAACAAACAACAACAAAAACACAAATGGGTATTACTGCCAGCCTTATTCTACTGACTAGTACAAAGTGAGCTTCCACCTAGAGTGGACACAAACCCCACCCACAGCAAGAACACAGTTGTAGCCGAAGCAGCCTGCCATGAGATTTTTCTTTACCAAAGTCTAACTTCCACAGATTTCTCAGAAACTACTAAGGATGCATAAAACAACTGTCTGAAAAGAACAACTTTTTTTTTTTTTTAAATGGAGAGTCAGATATACAGAGAGGAATAGAGACACTCAGAAACATCTTCCATCACTAACTCACTCTCCGAGCAGCTGCAACAGCCAGAGTTGAGCAGATCCAAAGCCAGGAACCTAGAGCCTCGTCTGGGTCTCCCTGGCAGACACAGGGTCCCAAGGCTTTGGGTGGTCCTCAACTGCCTTCCCAGGCTGCAAGCAGGGAGCTGGCTTGGAAGTGGGGCTGTCGGGATGTAAACTGGCACCCGTATGTGATCCTGGCACAGGCAAGGCAAGGACTTTACCTGCTAGACCACCACACTGCCCCCGGAAAGAACGACTTTTTAAAATTGATGCAGTAAGTCTTCCCGCGTGGACAGCGGGTGTGGTGTGGGGTCACCTCCTCTGGCGTCGTCCCTGCCTCCCTGTTGCAGGTTTTAGAGTGGTAGTGGTAGTGGCTTCTGCAGAGGCAGGCGCCTGTGAATTCTAGTAGGCATTTGGGGGACCCAGGTGGGGGTGGGGGTGGCATCCCAGGGCCCCCTACAGTGGCTCGAGGCTTCCCCCAGGAGAAGCACCCCTTATAGCATTTGGTGCCTTGTCAGCACTCCCTGGGGCTCTGCTTCCATCTGTGCCCTAACCCTGTCTCACAGCTTGTCCTCTCCTGCTGGTTGGATGTCCCTGTCCCCTTCTAAGGGACACCCCTCTCTTGGTCCTGTGCTGGTCGGCTGTGTCCTGGTATCCGACTTCTGTAAGATGCGCGTATAAAAGGCAGTGGGCTTTTGGGGGTAAAAAGTACATTTTGTATGAAATCTCTCTCCAAGATTCCAGCTGCTAGAGATAAACATCTCTTACCCTGCCCCCCAAATGGAGCTATTGAGTGGGCATCTGTTAGCATTAAAGGCTGGGCATTTTAGGTAAGGACTACTTTAGGGCTGCAGGGATATTTTTTTTTCCTTTATCCTTAAAGTTTTATTTCTGGATCTGGCACACAGTGGCGAAAGCCCTGGTCTTACATTTGCAAAGGTTCCCACATGGGTGTTGGTTCTAGTCCTGGACTCTCTACTTCCCATCCAGCACCCTGCTTGTGGCCTGGGAAAGTAGTAGAGGACTGCCAAAGCCTTGGGACCCTGCACCTGTGTGGGAGACCTGGAAGAAGTTCCTGGCTCCTGGCTTCAGATCGGTTCAGTTGTGGCTGCTTGGGGAATGGACCAGCAGATGCAAGATCTTTGCTTCTGTTTCTCCTTCTCTGTGTAGATCTGGCATTAAAATGAAAATAAATGCATCATTAATAAAAAGTTTTATTTTTATTTGAAAGGCAGAGTTTCCGAGAGGAGAGAAAAGTCCACTGGTGCACTCCCCAAACAGCAACGGCCTGAGCTGAGCCCATGTATTACTTCCCTGTTTCAGTGTATTCTGAGATTTGGTGGAATGGAAATTACTTGCATTTTTAAGTTGTTGCACGTGGATAATGCAGCGCATTTCCCATGGTCGTTTTCAACTCTGGAAAAGGATTCCAACCCAGAGGATGCTACCCCAGCCATAGATCTGTATCACGGGCATTCTCCCACATTTCGTTATCTTTTAAGAGCCCCTGAATTAAGGAGCATTTCCCTCTTACAGAGCCTAGAATGCTGAGCTCTGGAAAGATCAAATTGTTTCATCATCTAATGGATGGCACACAGAAGCATACAGCTGTAAAGATCTTACACGCCATACCATCTCTCACTTGCTCCCCAGCGAATTCATTTCCAGTAGTTGCATATCTGCAGTGGGTTTTTTTTTTAAAGATTTATTTAATTTATTGGAAAATCAGATTTCCAGAGAGAAGAGACAAAGCTCTTCCATCCATCTGTTGCTTACTCCGCAAATGACCACTGTGGCCAGAACTGAGCCAGTCTAGAGCCAGGAGTCTCCTGCAGGTCTCCCACATGGGTACAGGGTCGCTAGGCTTTGGGCCATCCCCTACTGCATTCCCAGGCCATAAGAGGAAGTTGGGTAGCAAGTGGATAAATTGGGACATGAACAAGCACCCATATGGGATGCTACATTTGGAGGTGAAGCATTAGTCAGTTGAGCCACTGTGCCAGAGCTGCATCTGCAGATTTCCAGAAAAGACTATTTCTTTCTTGCTTGGAAAGGCTGAGTGAGACAGAGCTCAAAGCTCCTGCCTCGGGCTTTGGCCAGGCAGAGTGACAGGGGCTGCAGTGGCTGGGCCAGGCAGGCCGGCTGAAGCCATGAGCTTCTTGTGGGTCTTCCATGTAACTAGCTGTTTTTTATATAAAAGCTACATTAACTTGTAGAGATTGTATTAGTTTGTTTGCACCCACTGTATTAGATTTCCTTAGTGTTTTGAGTCATTTCCCATTTGCTCTCCTATTTTCAGGTTAAAGATAAGTATAAATACTATTAACCATAAATAATGGTCAGCAATGTGTACATAATCATGAATTTCATGCCTCTTAAATTTGTTCTCTTTTCTGTTTCACTGGCTGATACAACCAAAACAAAACAAAACAAAAACAACATAGTGACTGAATAGCAGGATCCTCATTGCAGTCTTGGCTTTCATGGAAGGCCAGCAGTGGCTCTAGCTTTCAGATGGGATTCAGGTGGCTTACGTTCAGAGATAATTAATAATTTTCATCAAGAGTAGAAGGTAAATAAAATATAAGATTTGGAGATGAGGGGGAGAGAACCATAGGTGGTAGAGGTCTAACTTGATTTAATTCTACATGAATAGGCAGTTTCCCGAGCACCACTTTTTGAACAGTCTGTTCTTTTTTAAAAAAAAGATCTGTTTTGAAACTCAAAGAGAGGAAGAGAAAAGAGAGGATTCCTCCATTCATTGGTTTACCCCCTGGACGGCTGCAGTGGCCAGCTCTGGGCCAACCCAGGGCCAACCCAAAGCCAGAAGCTTCATCCAGGTCCCCCATTTCCGTGGCAGGGACCCAAACACTTGCGCCATCTTCCACCCCTTTTTCTAGGCCATTAGCAGAAAGCTGGATTGGAAGTAGTGCAGCCAGGACATTAACCAGTGCCGACTTGAGATGCCAGTGTTATAGGTGGCAACTTTTCCTGGTATATCACACATTGGTCCATTTTCCTCATTTTAAAAAATTTATTTATACAGGCTGGCACTGTGTCTGAATAGGCTAATCCTCCACCTTGTGGTGCCAGCATCACATATGGGCCCCAGTTGATGTTCCGGCTGCTCCACTTCCTATCTGGCTCTCTGCTTGTGAGGGAAAAGCAGTGGAGAATGGCCCAAGTTTTTGGGACCCTGCACCTGCGAGAGAGACCAGAAGAAGCTACTGGTTCCTGGCTTCAGATCAGCTCAGCTCTGGTCTTTGCAGCCACGTGGGTAGTGAAACAGCAGATGGAAGAGCTTCTTCCTCTTGCCTCTTTTTCTCTGTAAATCTGCCTTTTCAATAAAAATAAATAAATCTTAAGAAAGGAAGGGAGGAGTCATGGCATGCTGGCCTAGCATCTCAAGTCCTCGTATTGAATGCATTGGACTCCCACATGGCACTGGTTCTAGTCCTGGCAGCCCTGTTTCCCACCCAGTTCCCTGCTTGTGGCCAGGGAATGCAGTCGAGGACAACCCAAAGTTTGGCATCCTGCACCCGCGTGGGAGACATGGAAGAAGTTCCTGGCTCCTGGCTTCAGATTGGTGCAGCTCCAGCCTTGAGGTCACTTGGGGAATGAATCATTGGACAGAAGATCATCTTTTCTGTCTCTTCTCCGCTCTGTATATCTTGCAATAAAAATAAGACTTAAAAAAAAGAAAGAAAAGAACAAGGAAGGAAGCAAGAAGACAAAAAATTTGGGTTCCCTAACACCCTTCTTTCTGGGCTCAGTACAAATGATCCCACTTTTGTGTTAGACACACACACACACACACACACACAGAGAGAGAGAGAGAGAAAATCCCCTTCTCCACGGGTTCACTCACCATGTAGCCACCATGGCCAGAGCTGAGCTTCTCTGAAGCTGGAGCCAGAAGAACCCTCCAGTTCTCTCTTGTGGGTGCAGTGGCACGTGGGCCATCCTCACTGTTTTCTCAGGCCACTAGCAGAAAGCTTGATCAGAAGTGGAGCATCTGGGGAACATAGCAGACAGTTAGAGCCAGCAGGGTGGGGAGGATGGACGGAATCCTCTCCTGTAGCTGCCCTTACTCTGATGAGGTGCACAGTTCTCACGTGTGTCCATGTTGATCTCAACTGCCTCATGCCTTCGGTCTGTTGAACACCTGTTCCCACTCACTTTGCCTGCCAGAGCCCAGTGCTGCCTCTCCCGCCTCATCTCATCATTCATCTCCTGTTTCTTTGTGACCTTCAACACAGGCCAAGTCCCCTCCCTCTTAGAGCTTCCGCTCCCGTTTTGGCCGTCCTGATCAGGAGGGAGGTATCAGTGCCCAGGCACGAGTGCTGCCCGTCTCAGTGAGTTGCGGGAGGCTCTGCCCACGTCTCCCTAGCACTCTGCACAGTACTCAACACTGCTGCACATGCTTTGCTTAGAACAGAAACCACAGAAGTGAAATTAAGAGTATATTTTGATCAGGTTTCCGTTTGTTCCAAATAATAGACAAAAAGTTTAAACATGGCTTCAGTGGAAAATGATTTTAAATGTGCTGTCATTAGTGGGGTGTCTTGGGGAAGGAACCCAAGGACAGAACTTCATCCCTGGGCCTCCAGCCAGCTTTCCTCCCTTCTCCCCTTTGTCCAGTTTCTCCCAATGCCTTCTTCTTCCCTTTCCTCCTGTCTTTCCTTCCAGTAATGTCCTCCACTCAGGGAATGCAGAATGTCCTGTGAGCCATCTGCAATAGCTGAGATTCATGCACAAAGCCAGCCCCTGGGACCAGGTGCATTCACCCATGGGCCCACCTCGTGTCAGGGCCAGGAACCGGCAGATCAGCCAGCCAGACACCCACTCAGTAACTACTGCTTGTCTGTGGATTTCTGGTTTCTCTGTGAGGAAGGCTTGGCCGTCCTCTCAGAGCCTCCCAGCCTGTGCAGTGATCACAATAGCAGTCACACACTGACACACACACAATGGATGTTGCTGTGTGTGTTCACTCTGGCAGCCAGTCTCCTGCAGCCACAGAAGGAGCCCAGGGGAACTACCCAGGAGGCCTTTAAGGACCAGGCCTGCTGTGCTGATGTTACACAGTAGATTGGTCTCCTGGCTGGACTTGGCCGCCAGGTGCCCTGGAGTCAGGAAAGGGGAGGCAAGACCTTGGGAACCTGCACCCCCATGAGAGACCCAAAAAAAGCCTCTGGCTCCTGGCTGTGGATAGGCCCAGCTCTAACTGTTGCAGCCATTTGGGGAGTGAATTCACAGATGACAGAACTCTTTTCTCTCTGAAGCCCTGCTTTTCAAATAAAAATGAATAAATTTTAAAAGAATCGTATGAAAGATGTGTGGGGAAAATGTCAATAAAAGATAATGCATAGCGCCTGGCACGGTGGCGCAGTGGTTAAGGTCCTCACCTTGCACGCCTGGGATCCCATATGGGCGCTGGTTCTAATCCCGGCAGCCCCACTTCCCATCCAGCTCCCTGCCTGTGGCCCGGGAAAGCAGTCAAGGATGGAACAAAGCTTTGACCCTGCACCCGCGTTGGAGTCCCGGAAGAGGCTCCTGGCTTCAAATCGGCATAGTATCGGCCATTGCGCTCACTGGGGAGTAAATCATCGGACGGAAGATCTTCCTCTCTGTCTCTCCTCTCTGTATATTTGCCTTTCCAAATTAAAAAAAAAATCTTAAAAAAAAAAAGATAATGCACGTCCGAGTTAGACTCTGGCAGCTTGGATGACAGCAGCCCTCGAAGTGTGGTGGCTTGCTTGCAGAAAACGCAAGCCAGGTCAGACCCAATGCCTGGGACCCAGCCCATGAACACCATCACCATGCAGTGAATGAGTCCTGTCTGTTGGGAGGCCAGTGAGCCTTTGTGCGCCAGGCTCTGCCTGCTGGCAGCCTGATGGCCAGCTCTAGTGGTTTTTTTTTGGGTATGTAACTGCTGCCTAAAGGCAGGAACGGATAAAGCCAATGTGTGTGTAGGGGAGGGACGAATCCTGTGTGACTCCCAACAACGGGGCCACCGATCTTGCTGGCAAGTGTGAGGAACTGAGACCTGGCCGTTCAAAGGGGAGAGTCAGTATGATCCATTTGGGTCAGACTGATTCATCAGCCCCATGGGAGTCCTGAGATGGGTTGTTAGCATACAGCATTGCTGACTGCCACATGCCAGTCCACATGGCTGAGGGCCTGTCTGGCAGGGTTGGATCCCAGTACATGACTAAGTGTTGGAATAGGGGTGAGTCACATTAGGAAGGGTCATGACACCAATCAGCACGTGAGAGAACCAGGTCCGGGGGTAGATTCTGTGGGGCATAAATGGGCCCAACCCTGTGGAAATACAAGTCCCCCTGGTTAGCTTAAGAGTTGGGGTGGATATGAGCTGCGCTAGGAAATACTAAGGAACTCCCCAACATTCATGGGTGCTGGGGATGCTGACAGCATGGGCAGGTCCAGGCTGCAGCACCCGCACATGCATCCTACCACAGGGTATGATGTGTGAGGTGGGCTGGGCCGCAATATCCTCCAGCTCATACAAAGGCTAAGACAGAGTGGCAGGCTATGCTGGGCAAGGACCTAGCATCTGCTGGAGCATGTGAGCTCTGTGTCATGGAGAGGACCGAGTGGAGAACGTGGAAACCTGGAGAACCTATTGGGGGTCACAGCTCCTGCTGGTGAGCATGTGTTTCAGGCCTGGGTGTTGGGCAGCCTGAGCAGGGTAACTCCAACTGTTGGCTAATGTGTGGGTTGGCTTTGGAGAGGGACGACAGGGCAGGGCCAAGCCAACCTTACCTCACCGGCAAGGGCAGAAACCAGGCTGGAACACAGGTCAAGTTCAGCTAGGTTGTCACACATAAAAGATTGTATGAGACTGGTAAGGAAGCAGACAGAGCAGGGCCAAGTTCTAGCACCCACCAGTGAGTGGCGAGACTTGGTTTAGGCTGGGTCAAGACAGGCTATAGCATCCAAATGCAAAGGTCAAGACAGATGAGGGATTAGGCCAAGCTGGGTCAGAGCAACCACAACCATGTGCAAAATCTATAGCTGGGAATGGACCTAGTTGGGGAGCGAAGGGGACACCCTGGCTGGGTTGTGGTTCCCACTGGTAAGCACAGGGCTAGAATGGGAGCCATGTTCTGGTCTAGATAAGGCTGCAGCATACCTTGGCACAAGTGTGGGCTGGGGCTGGGTGTACCAGACTGGGCTAGACCCCAGCACCCACTGGTGCTTGTGAGGACCAGGGTAGGTGTAGGATGGGCCAGGATATTTTTTTTGTTCCTGATGAGGTGGGTATGAGCTGTGTCTGCGTATAGCCCAGGCTAGACTGTGCTGCAATCCAACAATAATAATGGGAATGGGTTGAAGGCTGATCAGGAAAGGCCACTGTTCCTGCTAGATCAGGATGTGGACTGAGTAGGGCTGGTCCATGGACCCACCCATGTGTGCGAGATCTGGCAATGGGAGAGGTTCTGATGGAGGAGCCAAGGAAACTCCTCTGTCAAGACACAGTGCATACAGGTGAGCACAAGAACTACGATAGGGTGCAGCCCAGACTAGGGCAGGGAACAGTACCCAGCGGCATAGATTGGCGCAGGTCGGGGGCAAACCAAGTAGGGCAAATCCAAGCACCAGAATGGAGTGTGGGTCAGGTCAGGTCCGGTTGCAACACACACCATACACATTATGGCTTGGACTGGGTGCCAGCTGGGCTGGGCTAGGCTTTAGCCCCCACCAACCTGAGCTGGAATTGGGGGTGGGCTGGGCTGGGCCAGGCTACAATACCCACTGGCAAAAGCTGAGGTGAGGCAGGCCATGTCAGACTAGCACACGGTGCCCAACCAGCACATGCCAGACCCAGGGGGGCAAGGGTAAAACTGGTTGGGGAAATGTGGAGAGCTCCCCTGCTGGAAAACTACTCCCATTGGAGAGCGTGAGTTGGGATGGGGGTAGACCAGACCAGGCAGAGCTACAACACCTGTGGGCCTCATGTGAGCTATATCAGGGAAGAGCCAGGCTGGATTGAGGGCTCCTACTGGTGCAAGCATAAATCAGAGTGGATGAGGGTTGGCTGGGTTTGCTGGAGTATCAGCTGGCAGATGCTGGCACAAGGGGCTACTTCTGTCAAGCTAAACTGCAGTACCACCTGGAAAGCACATGATCCGCGAGTGGGAGTGTCCCAGTAGGGAAATAGTGGGCACCTCCCTCTTGGGTCACCACTCCCACAGGAGAGCATGAAAACCAGGACTGGGACAGGGGTGGCTAGACAGAATGGCACCCGCCAGCATGTGTGTGGGCTGGAGAGTGGAGCTGGTTGGGTTGAACTAGGCTTCAATGCCCACGGACATGTAGGAGAATTTAATAGGATGTGGGACAAACCGGACCAGTGCACCATGCATACTGGCAAGCACGGGAATCAGGACAGGAGGTGGCCTGGCAGGGGTTATTGGGAGTCGCCTTGACTAGGCTGCAGCTCCCACTAGTTTGTGTGAGGGCCGAGTGTGTGGTGGGCAGAATCAGGCTGGACTGCAATACCCACTGATTCATGTGGAAGGGATGGAAACAGAACTGACCCAGCAATTACAACCATCAGCATGTGCATAATTGATTGGGGACCCAATGCTGGCATGTACACACAAGAATCAGGTCTGGGATCACTTCAGACGAAATTTCTGTGGGGATCCCTCCAACTGAACTGCTGATCTCACAACCCCAAACATGAAGACAAGTGCAGGTCCTATGATCTGACCGCAGAGTAGATATGTCAAAGCTGGGCCTCCTCAGAAGCTCAGACCAAGCAGTGGACAGCATTTCCAGGTGTGCATGGAGAATATAGCAGTCTATTGAAACCTGCAGAGGACACTTGGTACCTCAACAGGACGGAGGACAGAGCAAATCATTGTCTACCCCCAGCCATGTGTTGAAGTGAAAATCTGGACTAACGAAGACTCTGGGGTGGACCGTATCAGCCAGTGGATTCTGGAGAGAATTTATCGTGTTTGGAATGGCGAGACTGACAGCAATTCAGATGCACATGGCTGGGCCCTAGTCCTCACACTAATTGGTGTGTGCTGCAACCTAGCCCAGCCTGCCCTACACTCATTCTGGCTCTTGCAAGTGCCAGAGTTGCTGGAGCCTAGCTCAAGCTAGCCAAACCCAGCCCACATGTATACCAATGGTTGTTGCTGCCTTACCCAGCCTGGTCTACCACTAGCCATAGCTCTTGCATTCACCAGTAGAAGCTGCAGCCTAGCAGGGACGTCCTCAAAGTTCCCCTACCAGGCCCATTCTAAGCTCCTGGACTTACATATCCTGTGGGTGCTTCAAACCAACCTGGTACGGTCCAACTGCACTCTCAGCTCTTGCTGCCAGGTGTTGCAACTTAGCCCAACTGGATGCAGTGCACACCATGTCTTGGCTCTCGTGCGTGCCTGTGGGTGCTGAGGCCTGCCTCGGTCCAGCCTGCCCACAACTCTGGGCCACACAAATGTTGATGAGTGTTGCAGCCAGCCCCAGTGATCATGCTTCCCAGGAGAAGCTGCAGCCTAGTGCAGGAGTCCCCTTACCAGTCTTCCCCCCAGAAAAAGGTGTGGGATACCTGGAAGAAGTTCCTGGATCCTGGCTTCGGATCAGCATAGCATCAGCCGTTGCGATCACTTGAGGAGTGAATCGTTGGAGGGAAGATCTTCCTCTCTGTCTCTCCTCCTCTCTGTATATCTGACTTTCCAATAAATAAATCTTTAAAAAAAAATAAAGCAAACAGGCTACTTTCATTGTGAAAATGTGACCTCTACAGGAAAACAACAACAAATATTTGAAAAAACAAGAAATTAAGAAAAAAAACTAGGACCAACTCATTATCAAGTAATTGTACACTGGATGCAAATGGACTAAATTCTGAGAAACACAGATTAGATGAATGGATTTAAAAAATAATAAAAGGACCCAGTAATATGCAAAAGGCTGCCTGCAAGAAACAAACTTCATCAGTTAAAATAGAGTGCAAGTGAAAGAATGCGAAAAGTTAATAAGCCCAGCATGGTAGCCTAGTAGCTAAAGTCTTTACTTTGCATGCACCTGGATCCCACATGGGTGCTGGTTCATATCCTGGGTGTTCCACTTCCTATTAAGCGGCTTGCAGTTGAGGATGGCCAACTGTGGCCACTTGGGGAGTGAACCAACAGATGGAAGATCTTTGTCTCTCCTTCTCTTTGTAAATCTAACCTTCCAATAAAAAGTAAAAATCTTCTTTGTTTTGATTTCTTTATTTGTATTGCAAACTCATATATATAGAGAGAGAAGAAGCAGAGAGGAAGATCTTCTGTCCGATGACTCACTGCCCAAGTGATCACAATGGCTGTAGCTGTGCCAACTCGAAGCCAGGAGCCAGAAATTTCCTCCAGGTCTCCCATGGGGGTGTAGGTTCCCGAGGCTCTGAGCCATCCTCAACTGCTTTCCCAGGCCACAAGAAGGGAGCTGGTTGGGAAGTGCAGCAGCCAGGATTAGAACTGGTGCCCATGTGCGATCCAGACGTGTTAAACGTGAGGAATTTAGCTGTCTTGCCACCTTGCCTGGCCCAAAAGAAAATAAATCCTAAAAAAAAAAAATGCAAAAAGATACTCCATGTTAATAGAAATTGAAAGTGACCAGGGATGAACCATGCTTTCAGTAGATAAAGTAAACTTTAAGACAAAAACTGTTAAAAGAGACCATGATCCTACATAGTGGTAACATCAGTTCAACAGAAAATATGACCATTGAAAATACATATACAACTAATGTGAGAGCACCATTTTATGAACAGAAATTTAATAGGTCTACAAGGAGACATAGCAGTAATAATAATGGGCTAATTCAAACTCCACTTTCATCTATGAACAAATCAAAAAAACAAAAATGTCAACAAAGAAATAACAAACACAATACACACATAGACCATGTGGACCCAACACACTTGTACACTATCCCACCTCACACTTGTAGAATGCACATCCTTTTCATCAGCACATAGAACAACAGGACTGATCATACTGTAGGCCACAAAACAACTCTCAAGAAATTAAAAAGGACTGGCTCCTGACTTAGATCTGACCAGGCTCAGCTTTTGTAGCCATCTGGAGAGTTAACAAGAAGATGGGATGGAAGATTTCTTCATCTAGGCCACTCTGTCTGTCACTCTTTACAGAAAGAGTCAAGAAGGGATTCAGTTTCATGGTTTAGGACAGAGAAATTCCATCCATGATCTTGTAATGGAAACAGGCTAATCCAACAGTTATGGCCTTTTAGTTGCTAGCATGACACAAAGGCCAAAAAAATGTTCAAAAGCAGTATTTCCAGCAATATCGTTCAACTTGAGGGGAGAGGAGACTTTAACCCAGTCTCATTGCAATCTCTCCTTTTTTTTTTAAGGTTTATTTATATTTATTGGAAAGGCAGATATACAGTGAGGAGGAGAGACAGAGAGGAAGATCTTCCATCCGATGATTCACTCCCCAAGTGGCCACAATGGCTGGAGCTGAGCCAATCTGAAGCCAGGAGCCAGGAGCTTCTTCCAGGTTTCCCATGGAGGTGCAAGCATCCAAAGATTTGGGCAGTCCTCACCTGCTTTCCTAGGCCACATGCAGGGATTTGGATGGGAAGTGGAGCTGCTGGGATTAGAACTGGAACCCATACGGGATCCTGGCACATTCAAGGAGAGGACTTTAACCACTATGCTATTATGCCAGGCCCTCTTTGAAATCTCTTAGCAAACAATCTGGGTCGTGATCATAATTCAGATAACCAGACGCCGACTTGTATTCATGTGACCAACCACAAGGATTCAGTTATTAAATCAGGAAGAAGTCTGCTAGAAAACCACTCCTAAGCAGTGACGGAGACAAACCCTGAAAAGGGAAAGAAACAGGCAGTCCAGAAAGGCTGCTGAGCTCACCTGGAAAAGGGGGCACAGTTCCCATGGAAGGCTCAAAGAAAAGAGTTCACAACAGAGTTGGGGGAAAGGCATGGAACCCTACCTGGGCAAGTGTGGACTGAAGGAGCTGAGAACACAGCTGAGAGCCTTGCAAAGCCTGAGCAGGGCTGAACCATCTATGCTCAGCAATGACAACTTCTACTGAATAGTACTTTTTATGCTAAGTCACACTTAGAGGGAATCATCAACTCATGTTGTCAGTTCCCAGAGAGCTGACACCTTTTCTCATTAACCTTGTATTTTGCCAGTGTTCTGGAAGGCAATGCTTTGCATCTGAGTTCAGTGATTTTGCTAAACAAAACATCTGAAAGGATATGGAGGGTGGGAATACAGCAAGGAATCAAAGAACACATCACATCCATATAAACAATATAAACAAACATAATCAATCTCCACACACAGAGTATGCTGGAGGGGCTGGTCAAAGCAGGAGGGTATCTTAGTCAGATACTACATGAGGTGACCTGCCTTAATCCATTATGGAGAAACACAAAGATACAGCAACAATACGTATTAACTGAGATGCTACCTTTTCATGCTATGGTCTAACAATCCAAAAGAGTAAGTTTGCTAGGGTCACAGAACTACGATCAGAAAGCCTTCAGGATAAGCACTTGTTCTACTTTGTAAAAGAAATTGCATCAAGTTTTAGAGTTGATTTTAACAGATTTCATCTCCATTCTAATGTTAAGAGTTGACAGATGCTTGTCTAAGAAGATTTGAAAAAAAAAATCATGTTTTCTTATCACATCCCTTTAAGGTAAAACAAACAAACAAAACACACACACACTATTGCATTATTTTCAATTTAAAAGCAAGAAAAACTATGACTCAGGAATCTCAGCAAAGGTATACTCAGCTCAGGTAAGAGAGCTGAAGGCATATGTACAAGGTCTCCCCATTTGGGCATGTATCTATGTGCACTCAGACACTTTGCATTCTCTAATGATGTGGTGTAGCATTCTGTCTACATCAAGTGGGTCAAGTTGCTTAGTTCAAATGTCTACATTGTTACCGATTTTCCCATCTGTTCTACTTACTGAGAAAAAGACACCTTTATCTCTTCAGTGGGGATTGTAGATGTGCTCAATTCTTCTTTTAGATCTGTCCTTTCATACAGTTTACGTCTTTGAATAAAAGCTCAATCTGCAAGGGTTGGAAATGTGTTCAAATCTTTTTTCCTGAAATCTCGAAAATAAACTTGGAGAAACCCAATCTGGTCTCAGCAATGCCTGGCCCAGTCCCTTCCCATTTCACCACCTCTGGGGTGTGGTGGGATTGCCAACACTGGCCTAGAGGCCCTCACTGGACACTCCTTCCTGGGATGGGCCAAGTGCACAGGTGCATCTGGCAAAGCCAATGACTCCTCCATCACGCTCCTCCCACTGCACTTGCCCCACGATTCCCCACCTGAGGGCAGCTCACCTTGTATGCCTGACAGCCCGAAGTCCTGCCGAGTGAGGAAAATGGCATGATCGTGGTACTTGTCGTGGTCTGTGTCTGGCTTCTGCTGCAGGCAAGCCCAGTGGCAGACATTCTCCAGGCTCTGGGAAGGGTTCCTGATCTCGATGAGGCTCAAGGACTGCAGGGAAAAGGGGGGTTCTGAGGAGAGGCTTGGCATGGCCCCTCCAACTGGGGTTGGAGAGACATGGCCCTCAGTGCCCTGGCTAGGCCAGCTCAGGATGGGACTCATGCTGCTCTCCATTCTTTTGAATAAGGAGGGGTTTCCCAGCACCTTCACATGAAGTCCCTATGGATTCTCAGGGAAGACACTGAGCCCAAACTCCTAAGCTGTCTCACACAGTACCTTCACCTTCCTCCAGGTGCAGGAGGGCCGCTGTATCAGACCCCTAGTCTGAGTGGTCCCTGGGCAGGATGTAGGTGCAGGGAACTAGAAGGCCCAGTCAGACCTGCAAGCCCAGAGGAAGGAAGCGAAGGCCTTGCCTTTCTCCCATTTGAACGCATTTGTATTACAAGGCACAAAACAAACATGGTAAAAGGAGCTATAAGTGACAGACCATGGGCCATGTAAGGGACAGGGCCATAAGCCGCTGATCCCACAGGGACACAGACAAGAACGCCCTGAGATGGTCCCTCCCCAGGTGGCTGAGGTCAGCCACAGGACTCCTCCCCAACTCCCAGGCCTGTGCATCTGCCATGCACAGTGGAGCACTGGCCCACACTCTCAGGCACCCAAGGCTCAGAGAAGTCGCTTGTTCCAGGGTGTACAGACAGGGAGAAACTGAACTCAAAACCAGGATGCCAGAAACCCAACTCTCGCTCTGTCCACTGTCTGAAACACTATCT
This sequence comes from Ochotona curzoniae, assembly GCF_017591425.1. Classification (NCBI taxonomy): domain Eukaryota; kingdom Metazoa; phylum Chordata; class Mammalia; order Lagomorpha; family Ochotonidae; genus Ochotona; species Ochotona curzoniae. The sequence goes on from NW_024466898.1 coordinate 30,784, forward strand.
CTAAATACAGCATGTGGGCCTGTCATTGTAGCCTACCAGCTAAAGTCCTCACGTTGAATGCACTAGGATCCTACATGGGCACCAATTCATGTCCCGGCAGCCCCACTTCCCATCCAGCTCCCTGCTTGTGACCTGGGAAAGCAGTCAAGGACAGCCCAGGCCCTTCAGATCCTACACCCACGTGGGAGGCCAGTAAGCACCTCTGGGCACCAGGCTTCGTATCAGCTTAGCCCTGGTCATATCGGACCCTTGGGATGGTGAATCAGCAGATGAAAGATATTCCTCTCTGTCTCTTCTCCTCGTTGTATGTCTCACTTTCCAAAAAACGAAAGAAATCTTTAAAAAAATGTATAAATAAAGCACGTGCCAAATTGTCTCGGCAAGGGGACGGGCTGCATCTCTACCACAGGTATTTTGGTTTCTGCTCTCACCGCCTGCAACCATCAGCAAAGCAGCTGCTCAGAGAGAGCGAGGCATCCCTTCCAAAGTCCTCATGTGAGTGTTCCTCCTTAAACATCTGTCCCTGCAGTAGAACTGTGCATTCCTGAGGAGATAGGCAGGCAGGTGTCCTCCTGACTCACTTGCGTGACTATCAGCGTTCATGGAATAGCACCAGAAGACCAGCTTAGGAGGCAGCAGTTAGCCTATCCTGGGGGAGTGCCGGGATTTCACTCCAGCTTCCTGCCAGTGCCACTCCAGTGGGAGCAGGTGGGTGGCTGCTGCCTCCCATGGGGGAGCCCTGGATTGCATTCCGGCTCCTGGCTTCCAGCTCAGCCCAGCCCTGGCCATGGCTGGCATTCAAAGATGAATCAGCTTGTCTCTCTCCCTCTCAAACAAGTAGTAATAGTATTGCTAAAGGTAAGTTTATTTAAGTGCCAAAAAACTTTTGAGGCCAATACATAACAAAAATTTTCACAAAGTTTCTGAAAAATATATACTATGAAAAAAACTGCAGGAATCTCATTTTTGCTACAAAATAAACTAGTTTTTAGAGAGGCAGAGACAGACACAGGAACACAGAGTGTTCTGCCTGCTGGTTCACTCCCCAAATGGCAGGAGTGGGAAACCAGCTGGGTCTCCCACAGGGATAGCAGGGTCCCAAGTAGGGGAGCTGTGCCCTGCTAACTCCCTGGGTCCTCAATGGGAGGAAGCTGTAGCTGGGAGCCAGACGCAGGAAACGAACCTAGGTGCCCCGATACAGGTCACAGGTGTCTTAATCACTAGGCCAGATGCCTGCTCCGGAAAGGTTTTTAACTCCATTGGCTCACTCATTTATTTTAAAGCCTGCTTTTATATCAGCACAAAACACAGCCCACCCTCCACACCTGCAGTTCATCATTCTCAGATTAAGCCAGGTGCTACCTGAAAATAGTTCCATCTGTACATGATGAGGGTGGGACAGGGGAGCGAGGCAGCTAAGTCACATCTGGAAATAGGCCCCACAGCAACGGAGGGCCAGGCCTGCCCTGTTTCTAATATCCCTCTGGCCTCTTGTGAGAACTGGCAGCATCCCATGACAATTTACCAAATCCTTCCTGGGGGCCACCCCTGAGAACCCCAAAGGGCCATCACCACATTCTGAGACTCCCAACACCCAACTCTTGGGTGACAACCACATCCAAACAGCAGCAGCATCCAGGCCAGACACTGACAGTGCCCATGTCAGAGGGAAATTCATTCCTGGAATCCTCACCCAAGTACCTGCATCCAGCCAAGCCTGAAGCCTGCCCAGCATGCCGCTGCTGCGGGACACAGGTCAGCATTCAGACTTACACATATGGCCATGAGCAGGACCCAGGGCTCCTCGCCAGGTCAGGCAAGTGGGACTGTCCCATGCAGCCATCTGCTTCCCAACACAATGGACCAGAGAGACAGTGAGAGGTCACATATTCAAGACAAAAGACACTGTCTGTGTAATCTAATCATAGATGGTCCAAGCGCAGGGGTGGGGACTTGGCCATGCCATGAGCTCCCAAAAGTAGAGTTACCAAGACTGCCTCATACACTGCCTGCTTCTGAGGGGTCTCATTCAAGAAGTTCCTGGGACTGGCACAGAATACACTGTGTTAATGCATGACTTGTAAATGCTGGCACCCTATAGTGGAGCTCAAGACCCAACTGCTCCACTTCTGATCCAGCTCCAGGGTAATGTGTGGGGAAAGCAGTGGAAGATGACCTGAGTACTTGGGCCCCTGGCAATCACCCACATTGGAAACCCAGATTTCTAATTGGAAATCCCAGGCTTGCGTTTGGTTTGGCCCAGCCTCAGTCATTGCAGCTATTTGGGGAGGGAGCCAGTGAATTGAGGATTTCTCTCTCTGTTTTTGTAACTCTACCTTTCAAATAAATACACTAAATATTTAGAGAAATTTCTCTTGTGACAAGAGTTGGTTGTGAGCTGTGTTGTTATTCCTTGTGGATATGAGAGCAGAACCATGTACTTCCTCCTTTGTGGGGACCAGGGGGACCCCAGCCAAGGGACCAGCTGTGATGTCCCACTCCAAGAAAGGACAACTCTGGCTACACACTCCAATATCAGGCCCAACAAGTAGGGGACACAGCCAAAGGCAGAGCCAGGCACAAGGGGGTGATGTCAGCAGGCTAGCACCAGGCAGAAGCTTCACCCACTGTGGCGGGGCTTCCTGAGGACCTGAGAAGATGCCGCCGGCAGGATGTGAGAGGAAGGAAGCCCTATACCTGCTCAGCTGTGCTGCCAGGGCCCTGAGAAGTCCTCCCTGTGGGATAAGGAAGGGCAGCACCAGGCAGCAGTGAGGGCTGTAGCAAGCCATGGACGCTGTCAGTGTCTACCATCATTCTGAACAGTGGTAAGTCTGTTCTGCATAGCTCAGATGAGGCTCCCTGCCTCCTACATGTCTCCCAGCACCTCCTCCCTGGGGACCAAGGTCACCTCACAGCAAACTGGAGAACAAGGCCAGCAACACCCCATCAGCAACCACAGAGGGAAGATCAAGCCAGCCGTTAACTCTGGATCTATACTAACAATCCTACTCAACAGCAAATGTTGGCTCTGACCAAAATTTATTCTGTGGACAGAACAAAATCCACAGCTGGCCCTGACCCCTGGCTGTATCCTCCATCCTCCTTGAAGCTGTGTTTCAGCTGTTTGGCCCAGCCTCACAGTGCAACAGGGTACAGGTTCCAGAAACCCCTGCAGATACAACAATCTACAATGTTCAAGTCCCTCATTAGAAATGTTGCTTTTGCTGCCAGTGTCATGGCAAAGTGGGTAAAATTACCTCCTGTGCTGTGGGATCTCATATGGAAGGCCATAAATGTCCCAGCTGCTCACTTATGATCTAGCTTCCTGCTAATGGCACCAAGAGAACCAACAGAGGATGACCCAAGTGCCTAGGCCACAGCACCCATGGGGGGAAACCCAGAGAAAGCTCTTGGTTTCAGCCTGACCCAGAGCTGTCTCTTGGGGCCATTTGAAGAATCAACCAGTGAAGAAAGAGCGCTCTTTCTCTTTCTGTAACTCTGGCTTTCAAGCAGAGTTGAGTGGGGCCAGAATTAAGAGTTGTTCTGATAGAGCAGTGATGGCGTGGCAGCATTACTGAGGAGAAGGTACAGGATGAGGGTGGGTGATCGGTAAGGATGGTGCTGGAGCCACAGCACCTAGGAGCCACTGTCATGGGGTCGTCTTTGCTATAGAGACCCCTAGATTGGTAAGAGGCTGGCAGCATTGCTTTGGGCAGCTCTGCCAATGTGGGTCAGGTCTGGGGGCAGGCCAGTCTGGGCCAGTTCATAGCACCCACTAGGAGATGTGAGAACCAGGATGGGGAACAGGACAGGCTGAGTTGGGTCACAACACAAGCAAGTGCATATTTGTGCCAGAACTGGAAGCAGGCCAGGTCAAGCCAGACTATATGGCAGGCCACTCCAGGCTTGGCCGTAGCACCCACCACCACATGTAAGACCTCGGGTGGTGGGGGACAAAACCAGGAGGGGTACTGTAGGGGCTCCCCTGTTAGGCCAGTGTACCCACTGTTGAGCAGGAGACCTAGGACATAGGGCTGACCAGACTTGGCAGGGCTACAACACTTGTTGGCCTGCATTGAGCTGGGTTAGCAGGAGTCAGACTGGGTTAACTGGCTATATCCACTGGGGCATGCATGAGCCAGAGTAAGTGCAGGCTGCTCAGGCTTTGCTGCAGCATTAGTTGGCATGCTGGGAATGGGAACAAATCCTGTGAGACTACACTACAGAACCACCTGAAAAGTATAAGATCTGGGACTGGAAGCAGGCCTAATTGGGACTTGGATATCCCTTTATTGGGGTACAGCTCGCACCAGTGAACATAAGAATCAGGGCTGAGCAGGCCTTGCTAGACAGGTGGTTGCACCCATCAGAATAAGTATGAGTGGAACATAGTACCGGTCAAGTGAACTAGGCTGCAGCTCGCACTCACGTGTACAAAAGCCAAATGGGATGTGGGACAGACTAGACAATCTGCTGCACATGCTGGCAAGCACAGGCACTAGGTTTGGGAATGGGCCTGGTGAGGGTTATTAGGGGTTGCTCTGACTAGGCTACAGTTCCCACTGATTTACATGAGGGCCAAGTGTGTGGTGCACAGGGATGGGCTGGGCCACAGTATCCATTGATGTGTGTAAGAGATCGGCTGTGGACAGAACTGACTCAGAAACTGCAACCACTGGGGGCGGGGGCGGTGCTGAGGTGGGTGAACAACTGAGCTAGACTCCACACGGGCTGACACACAAGACTCGAGTCTGGAGTAAAAACAGATAAGGTTTCTTTGGGAACTTCCTCCCCATACTCCCAGACTGGACCACTGGACTCAAAATACCAAGCACAGGGAAAATCACAGCATCTGTGGTCTGACCGTGGAATGCAAGTGTTAGAACTGGGCCTCCTCACCGGCTAATTGCAGTGCAAATGATGGCATGCCTAGAAGCACATGATAGACATGACAGCTAACTGAAATCCTCAGAGGACGTCTGGTACCATGGCAGAGGATGGAGGAGAGAACAAATTGGACAACTCTCCTGGCCAAGTATACTTTGACAGCAAGTATCTGGGCCAACTTGAGTCTCTAAGGTGAACTATTTCAGCCAGCGGACCTTGGAAGGATTTCCTCAACCTTGGCGCAATGAAGTCAACAACATGTCAGAAGTGTCAAAATCACTTGAGCAGTACCCTTGGAACATGCTCCACATCAGGGACCCTAGGATGACATCAAGTGACCGTACTGCATCCTCAGGGTGCTGATGCAGTTGGGCTGCTAGAAGTGGACCTCCTTCCTTCTTTACCATATTCCCCAGGTACAGGAAGAAAATGAAACAAGAGAGAAAGAAAGAGAGACAGAAAGAGAGAGAGTGAAGGAGGGAGGGAAGGAAGGCAAAGAAAGATAGAAAGAGAGAGAGAGAGAGAGAGAGAGAAAGAAAGAAAGAAAGAGGAAAGAAAGAAAGAGAGAAAGGAATGAATAAAGAAAGAGAAAGGAAGGAAGAAAGTAAGGAAGGAAAGGAGGTGGGAGGGAGGGAGGGAGGAAGGGAAATTTGTAAACAATTGTCTTATCCCCTTTCCCCTGTTCCTTTGACGACACCACAATCAGTGGTCCATTGGAAGACAAGAAGAGCAGAACCGTTGATTGCTAGGTCACCCACATATGCTTGCAACAGCTAGGAATGGACCAAGGCCACATTCAGGAGCCAGAAAAACAATAGAGTTTCTCTTGAAGGTGGCAAGAAGCCAAGTATCATCACTCTGTTCCAGGGTCTGCACTGGCAGTAAGTCTGACTCAAGAGATGAAGCCAGCAAGCAAACAGTCACTCTGATGTTGGAAGGAGGTCACTATGTTAGCCACTATGTTAAGTGCTAGCTCCCTAAATCACATTTCTTTTTAAATGATTATGTTACATGGTTGATTGGAGGTGGCAAGGATTGAGGGTTAGGGGAAAGTGGGTAAGATCATTGTTTGCAAGTTTCCTTTTCTCCTCCTGTCTCTGGGGGCAAGGGAGGAGATGAGAAGAGAAGCTGCACTCAGCCTTCCAACTGCCTCAGTACCTGGGGTGGGGAATGGCCACCCAATATCATACCAGGGTCCCAATGGGAAGCATGCTCTGAAGGTTGTGCTCAAGTAACTTTAATAGTTCTGAAATGCTGTTACTTTTGTTGCCTCAAGGATGAGGAAATCTGTCCAAGAACCATTGGCTGACACAGTCCACCTTAGAGTTTCCATTCGCCCAGATATATGCTGTCAACACTTGGCTGGGCTAGTTGTCCATAATAAGCCTGGCATGGGAGCCTATTGGCTAAAGTCCTCGCCTTCAATGCACCAGGATCCTATATGGATGCCACTTCATATCCTTGCTGCTCCACTTCCCTTCCAGCTCCCTGCAGTTGAAGATAGCCAATTGTGGCCACCTGGAGAATGAACCAACAGATGGAAGATCTTTGTCCCTTCTTCTCTTTGTAAACCTGACTTTCCAATAAAAAGCAAACAGAAAATTTCTTTTTAAATTTGCTCTTTTTATTGTAAAGTCAGATATACACAGAAGAGATGAGAAAGAGAAGAAGATTTTCCATCCAATGATTCACTCCCCAGGTGACCACAACCACCAGTGCTGTGCAAATCCAAAGCCAGGAACCAAGGACTTTCTCCAGGTCTCTTATGAGGGTGCAGGGTCCCAATGCTCTGTGCTGTACTCAACTGTTTTCCCAGGCCACCAGCAGGAAGCTGGATGAGAAGTGGGGCTGCTGGGATCAGAACCAGTGCCAATATGGGATCCCGGCATGTCCAAGGCAAGGACTTAACTGCCTTAACACTTCCCCTGGCCCAAAAGTAAATAAATCTTAAAAAAAAAAAAAAAGCAAAAAAGATACTCCAGGTAAATAGAAATTGAAAATGAGCAGGGATTAACCATGCTTATCATAAACAAAGTAAACTTTAAGACAAAAATGGTTAACGAGACCATGATCCTACACAATGATAATGAAATCAATTTAACACACAATATAACCACTGCAAATACATATACCCCGAATGCTAGAGCACCATTTGATAAACAGAAATTTAGTCGCTCTAAAAGGAGACTTAAGTTGTAATAATACCAGATTAATTCAAACTCCACTTTCATCTATGAACAAATCAACAAGACAAAAAAGTCAACCAAGAAATAACAAACTCAATACACACAAGGACCAAGTGGAGCCTGCTCCTGTCAGCAGAGCCAGTAATTTGGACAGGGAGAGGGTCTGAGGATGAAGCACCAAGAGACCAGTCATGGTGGAAGTCTCTCCAAAGCCTCCCTTTATTCCTCCTTTTATATTCTTTCCCCCAAGTCCTTTAGCCAAACAATAGCATGCCAATGAGTCCCATTAGTCCAGGTGCTTTTAGCCACAACCCCATTTCCTGTTACTGCTCAGCTTAACCAGTGCTAATTAACTCCTTCCCCACAACAGACCCAACACACTTGTACACTATCCCACCTCACACTTGTAGAATGAACATCCTTTTCATCAGCACATAGAACAACAGGACTGATCATACAGTAGAAAAATGAACAAATCTCAAGACATTAAAAAAGACTGGCTCCTGTCTTAGGTCTGGCCAGGCTCAGCTTTTACAGCAATTTGGAGAGTTAACAAGTAGATGGGATGGAAAATCTCTTCATCTTGGCCACTCTGTCACTCTTCATTTCAAATAAATACAATTAATCATTTTTTAAAAATCACTTGAATGAGACACAAAAGAGAAAACAATGGTTGCTACAGAAATAGAATCAGTCAGAACTATTATGAACATATACCCACAAATCAGGAAATTTGGAAGAAACTTTGAAATCTACAGGAACACGCAATTTGCCTAAATTGAGTCACAAAGACAGAGAACACTTGAACAAATAACTGGTAATGCAATAGCTCAGGACCAAATGCCTTCACTGATGACTTCTCCCAAACCTCCAAGAAACAGCTAATACCAGTTCTTGTCAAACTGTTTGAATTACTCCAGTAGTATTTTGATAGGCCAACAGGCTGTTGGCTGAGAAAGAACTTGATGAGAACAATCCCAGTCACAGTAGCTACAGAAATACACACAGGGGCGGGAGCAGTGAAGCAGGCTGATCCTCTACTGCAGCACTGGCATCCCATATGGGCACTGGCTCATGTCCTGGTTGCTTCACTTCCCAACCCAGTGACTGGGAAAGCAGTGCAGAATGGCCCAAGTCCTTGGGAACCTGCACCCATATGGGAGACAAGGAAGGAGTTCCTAGCTCCCAGCTTCACAATGCCCCAGCTCTGCCCACTGCAGCCATTTGGAATGGGAACTCTATGTAACTCTGCCTTTCCAAGTAAAATAATTTCTTTCAAAAATACACACAAAAAATACATACATACATATACACCCTGGGACAAATTTAAGGATGAAAAGAGATTTGCAATGAAAATTAAGAAAACACTGAAGAAAAACCTGAAGATGCCCAACAACAAAATGAAAACAATGCCAAAGAAACAAAGAAAGAAAGAAAGACAGAAAGAAAGAAAGAGAAAGAGAGAAAGAAAGCAAGCAAGAAAGAAAGAATACGCATGTATCATCACTCTGTCCCAGGGTCTGCACTGGCAACAAGTCTGACTCAAGAGATGAAGCCAGCAAGCAAACAGTCACTCTGATGTTGGAAGGAGGTCACTATGTTAGCCACCATGTTAAGTGCTAGCTCCCTAAATCACATTTCTTTTTAAATGATTATGTTCACAGGGTTGATTGGGGGTGGGGAGGATTGAGGGTTAGGGGAAAGTGGGTGAGATCATTGTTTGCAAGTTTCCTTTTCTTCCTCCTGTCTCTGGGGGCAAGGGAGGAGATGAGAAGAGAAACTGCACTCAGCCTTCCAACTGCCTCAGTACCCTGGATGGGGAATGGTCACCCAATATCATACCAGGGTCCCAATGGGAAGCATGCTCTGAAGGTTGTGCTCAAGTGGTTTCAATAGTTTTGAAATGCTGTCAGTTTTGTTGCTTCAAGGATGAGAAAATCCATCCAAGGACCATTGGCTGACACAGTCCACCTGAGAGTTTCCATTCGCCCAGATATATGCTGTCAACACTTGGCTGGGCTAGTTGTACAGTTTGTTTTACCCTCCTTCCTCTGCTGTGGTAGCAGATGTCCACTGCACTTCCCAGTGGACTGGCATATCCTCCATGTGTATCTGGGTATGCCATCCACTACTCTGCCTTAGCTATTGTGGAGGCCCACTTCTGATACTTGCACTGCACAGTCAGTCCACTGGTCCTAGGATTCAACACACGGTTGGAATTCGGAGTGCAGTGGTTCAGTTTGGCGAATCCCACAGAGACTTCGTCTCTGCTGAACCCAGGCCTGACTCTTGTGTGTGCTTGCCAGTACAGGGTCTGGCTTAGTCTGACAACACATCAGCCTGTGCTGGGTTAGTTCTGTGTCAAGCCCATCTCTTACACTAAAGAATGGATGCTTCAGTCCAGCCCAACCCAGCCCACTACACATTTGATCCTCAAACATACCAGCAGGAACTGTAGCCTAGTCAGAGTGACCCCCCCAAAACCACCATCCAATATACTTCTCACTATGTGCAGCAGACTGGTCCTGTCTGACACCATCCCATTCAGCTCTTGTATACATCAATGGGCCTTTTAGCCTAGTTCAACCCAACGAACACTGTTATCAGCCCACACTCATTCCAGTAGATGCCACTGCTTGGCCAGACAGTCCCACCTGCAGCCCTGCTTCTCATGCTTACCCATGGGAGTCACAGCTCATTAGAGAGGAGCCCACAGTTTCCCTACTGGGAGATCTTGCACTCTCCTGGTGGTTCTGCAGTCTAGCTTGACAGGAGTTGCCCCTGGTCCCAGCATTTGCCAGCCCTGACGCTGTGGCAAAGCCTGGGCAGCCTGCACTACTTCTGACTCATGCATGCACGGTGTTTATAGTCACCCGGCCTTGCTGCCTTTCCCAGCTCACATGCAGCCCTATGGGTATTGGTCTGGCCTGGTCTGCCCTCAGTCCCAGTTCTCACTTCCACCAGTACAAACCCCTGCTGCCACCCTATCATGCTAACCCACCTCTCCCTGGTCTCACATGTACTGGCGGGTGCTGCAGCCAGATATGGCATGGCCTGCCTCACCTTGGCATTTGTCAGCTGATGCTGCAGCCTGGCCTGGCATGTTGTGTGCCTAATTCCAGCTCATGCTGGTGGGAACTGCAGCCTAGCCTAGCCTAGCCTAGCCAGCCCTCAGTGACAATCCTAAATGTGAACTGGCTGCTGTTACAGCCCAACTAGGCCTGTCCTGGTTCTCAGATCTGCCAGTGGCTGCCAAGAACGGGTCCAGCCTGGCCCGCCCCCATATCTGAGCCACAGGTATACTGGTGGGTACTGTAATCGGGCCTGGGCTGGGCTGCTCCCTGCCTGGTTCTTGTGCTTACCTGCAGGGACTGTGTCCTGATGGAGGTGTTCCCCAAGCTCCTCTATCAGGTCTCCTCCGAGTTCTTTCAGAAAAGCAGAAATTACACCATCACACGTGTGTTCTCAAGTAGTCGGAGGTGTCCTGGCTTGAAGAAAAGATGAGACTTGCAGTTAGATGATGATACATTAGGAGACCTTAAACCAACTTGAAACAGGAAAAAGTTGACATAGTGGCAGACTACCCATACTTCATGTATGATTAGATAAAAGCATAATATGCAACAGAGAAGTTAGGATAAGTTGACTTGAATTTGAAAAAGAAAATCTCAAGGAGTTACTTTGGGATGAAACCATCATCCTCACTGCTAACACTCTCCTTAGGGATCCACACAAATGAATCATTGCACCTCAGGAAATCCAAATGCATGGAGTATCTCAATGCATCAATGAAAAACGTCCTCAGGTGAGACGAATTTAAACATCAAAAAAAATCTTTCCAAAGCAGCTGGAAGATGGCCACAGTGCTTGGGCCCCTACCACCCTCAAGGCAGACCCTGATGAAGTTCCTGACTTGGACCTGGTCCAGCCCTGATCTTTGAGCCATTCGGGAACCACAGGGCAGCTGAAACATTTGTCTGTCTCTCCTGCTCTTCCTGCAATTTTTTTTTAATTATGTTACATTTTTTCATTATTTTACAATATATTTCAAAAAATGACCTTACAGATGTCTTATCTGCTCTATAAGACCTGGAATAAAAGAACACTTAGAATTAGAACACAGAGACATTAAGCTGTAATACTCACTTGTACTGAACCATTACTACCAAAGGTTAAGTATTTTTTTTAAATAAGCATATGTGCGGCTATGCAAAATAAAATACAAACTTGTTAAAAAAAGAACAGTAAACTTGAGTTTAATGGCTATAGAAAGGAGGTGGTTTTGTTTTCTTTCCTCAACACATCTGGTTCTGGCAGCAAGTTGCATTATACATTTAAAGCAGTGTGTGCCCTGAAAGCTCATAGCTTCTGTTTGTGCGTATAACTTGGGTCAGAGACCAGACACATGGAAAAGCACTGTTCTCAACACCCTCAACATCTCTCCTTCCCGGAGGTCACAATGCTAACAAACTCAAGACTTTCCTTGCTGATGGTACTTAGTAATTGTTTTACTCCAGTTAACACTGGATGTTTTAATATTCTCTAAAAGAGAAATGATGAAAGCGTGTAGAAACCCTTCAGGGTCCAATTTCACTTCCCATTCCCCAAGTAGTAAAATAGCAGCTCTACATGTTATAAAAAAAAACAGAGATCATTCAAATTTCTTATTTGTTTTTAACCATAGTAACTTTACAATGCTTTTAGATTTAGTTGAATTTCCAAAATGAAAATGTCAGTTGTTAAATAATTTAGGAATTTATTAAAGTATTACATACAATTGATTTCCTTTTAGCTACCCCTCCCCCTCAAAAAAGTATATATGGTGTATGTGTGTGCATTTACTTATCTTACCTTAACTGAAGTTCTCTTTTTCTGGTTGGACATGAGAAACCAGTTTAAGCAACCAATGCTTGCTTTTATTTCTATTATAAGCAGTAATTCAGATCTTTTTTCACTAAATATGACTGCAGCATTTTCATAATAAAATGCACAAAAGGCAATACCAAAAAATGCCTTCTGAACAGGCTTCTGCCAGGCAAGTCACATAAGTTAGACTCTACCAAAGTGGCACTACGACAATATAGGCATCCAGTTTCTTTTCCTTTTTTCAAATTTGTCAGTTATTTACCACAATTATTTTGTCCAGTAGGAGACAATTTCATGCTGGACTTAACTCTTAAGAGTTGACATAAACCAAAACTGGACAGCAGTCAACTGGAATCACATTCCAATGGTCTCCAAACATACTTGGCTAAAACACATCTTTTCTTCTCCTTGACTGATTTTGCATTAATTTTATTAAACGTATAGCAAATAACATTGCAAAGTTTTCTCAGAGCTTTTTCTTAGGGGACTCTGCAATTCTTGCCAACAAGTACCTGGTGAACTTGTAGACAGCGCTGTTCCTGGCTCCCCAGCAGGTGGCGGCCCCGCGCCCTGGCCGCACGCCCGCTGCATCCCGCCGGCAGCACAGAGGCTCGCGCGGCCCGGGAGCGCTCGCCCCGCAGCTCGGGCGGCTGGCAGGCGGGCTGGCGCCGGTCGCGTCGGCCGGCAGCAGGGCCCATGTGGAAGCTCCTCCCGGCCGCGGGCTCAGCCCGAGGTAAGGACAGAGAGGGACAGAGGGCCCGGGTTCGGAGGAGCGCCAACGCGGGGAAGGAAGTCGGGGAGGGTCGCTTCCGGTCGGGTCCCCTTACCTTCCGGGGCACGGCGGAACGGGAAGGAAACCGGGGGTCTGGCACGCGCGTGGTGGTCCCGGCTGCGCCGTGGCGGGGAAGGCCGGCTGTCCTCGGCCCCGGGGTTGGGCGGGTGGACGCTGAGCCCTGGCTGAGGTGGCTGAGGAGAAACAGGTGCACGGAGCTTTCTGTTGTTTCAGACGCGTTTCCGTGCTGTCAGCAAGAGGGGACAGCCCAGACTTTTTCTTTTTGAAAAAGAGACCATCTTTTGCATCTCCGAGTTCACTGCCCTAGGTGTGTCCAACGCTGGGGCTGGTCAGGCCCAAGCCAGGAACCCCGGGATGCAAGGGTCTCAGTTGCTGTCTGTCAGAGTGCGCCTTGGCAGTGCTGGCCTGGACCCCCTGCACAAACCTGGGATGCTGGTGTCCCAGGGGAGCTGCAGCAAAAGCCAGGCCACTTCATCCCGCCCCTTTCCTGTGTGCCTGCACTTCCCTAGTGGAAGTTGCTAGTTGCCTGCCTGCTGTTTGTGGTCCTTATTGGCTGATAAAAGAAAGGGTAAGCCAGTAAAGCCATGATTACCTGTGTGCTCAGGGTATTCAATTGTGATTGGGAAAAAAAGGGTCTCCCGAGATGCAGTGTTGACTGGCTAAGTAAAGAGGTTTAAAGAAAAAAAAAGAAGATGATTTCTTTATTTCACTTGAATAAGAGCAGGAAAGACAGAGAAGTCTTCCATTCTCGGGATGGCCTCCATGGCCAGAGCTGGACCAGTGCAAAGCTGGGAGCCAGAAGCTTCGTCTTGTCTCCCATGTGTATATAGGGGTGCAAGGACTTGGGCCATGCTCCACTGCTTTCCCAGCCAGAAGCAGGGAGCTGGATGGGAAGTGGAGAAGCTTGGGGTTGAACCAGTGCCCACATGCGAAGCCAGCATGCAAACTGAGAATTAGTATGATCTGGCCTCTGAAGGACTTTTGTAAACACCAACATAGGCATCCCTATGAACTTGCACCAGTGCAAGGCCAGACCATAGAGATTTTAGTTTGTCTTGTGGCTCTCAGAGTTCCTGTGGATGTGTGGAAAGAAGACAGACCTGAGACAAATTGAGTTTGGCACAGCATACCTGAGGAAAGGCTTCATGAATCAAGGTGTGGCCCGAGCCAGTGGAGGTTGAGAGAGCAGTACCCAACAGTCCAGCAGATGGTAGGAGGTGACTTCCAGAAACAGCGGGATTGGTTAGTTGCAGCTCACTGTTGGCCTGGTCTGAGTGTGCAGTGAGAAGGCATTTGCCCTGCAGGACCTGGTATGAGTAGGTGACAGGCTGAGACTTAGCCATCTGTTACAGGGATAGCACTGCTCAGACCAGTCAGACATTTGGCACTGTGTAGCAGGGCTAGCCTGGGAGTCCTGTTCAGCCTGTCCCCAGCTGTTGGGTAAAGTGCACCCTTGGCCACAGCTCAGAGTTGAGTTACTGCCACCTGTGGGCAGACCTAGCTTGAGTCCAGGGCTCAGATACCCTGGATGTTTGGGCAGTGAGTCAGAACGCGTATCCCTGTCCCCCAAATAAGTAAAGTAAGGTAAAAATTTACAAACAAAGAATAGGGGCTGGTGTGATGGCTCAACTGGCTAATCCTCTACTGTTAGCACTGGCATCCCATATGGGCACGAGTCCTTATTCCAGCTGCTCCACTGCCCATCCAGCTCCCTGCTTGTGGCCTGGGAAAGCAGTCCAGGACGACCCAAAGCCTTGGGACCCTGCACTCAATATGAGAGAACGGGAAGAAGCTCCTGTCTCCTGGTCTCAGATCGGCACAGCTCCGTTGTTGTGGCCATTTGGGGAGTGAACTAATGGATGGAAGCTCCAGTCAAGTTCATATTGGGACTTTACTTGGGATTTCAGTAAATGTATACTTTGGGAAAGTATTAATTCCTTTCACTGTTATTCCTTGAGAGAAATGGTATGCCCTTGCATTAATGTAGGTGATCTTTTGATATTCCTCAATAAGCGTTTAATAGAAAACGGGAGTTTAATTTATGTAAAACTGATTAACATTGAAATAGCAAAGTGTTTTCTTGACACATCATGAGTTTTATCCTATATAATGTACACATTTATGTATGTGTGTTTGTGTCTCATGATTTTATTCCTCTTAGAACCATACAGACTTTTGACTGGCACTGAGTACGTCGTTGGAAGGAAAAACTGTGCTATTCTAATTGAAGATGATCAGTCAATCAGTCGAAATCATGCAGTGTTAACCGCTAATTTTGCTGTGACCAACTTGGTATGTTCCTGATTGTATTTTGCTAGCTTGCAGTGAGAGTTGAAATCAGTATATTGCCTTGATGTGAGAGAGAGAGAGAGCTGTTTGAGCATTTTATGCTTTTGTTTCAGTGACTTAGAAACTTGGAGAAAGTAGGTTGTATTTGTATTTGTTTACTTAACAACATTGACTGTTCCGTGGTGAGAGTTGTTGGGCTTAGCTGTGATACATTCATGATGCTCGCTCTTAAAGAGAGTATGTGACTGATGGACACAAAGTCTGGGTGTGTAAAGGGAGGCTCCGCAGTGGGAATGACGGTTTTCCCGGGGAAGACAACTGTTGCTTCTGATCCACAGCTCTTTTGAATGGCTTGGAAGGTATTTGTTAGCTTTCACCAGAACCACGGGTGATGAGAGTGATAAAAATATATGAATAAATACGTTCAAAATCATCGTGGTAGGAACAAGAAAGTAAGCAGTTAGTTTGAACAAATGTGACAAATGCACAAGTGATGGATTAGTTTACTGGCATTTAGGTTTTGTGTCTATTTGTGTTGTAGAAAAGCATTATTATAGAAGTTGCAAGAGAAAAAATAAAATTATTACCAAAAGTCAGAACCTCTAGGCTTTATGCCTTGTTTTCATTCGCCCAGTGTTTACCATGTGCTTTTGATAATGTAAACAAAACAAAACGAAAACTTAGGACTGAAGCTGTCATGTTATGCGTGAAGCAAACTGCTGCCAATCATAAAATTCTCAAGTGTGTGAAATGGAAGGGTTGGGAAAGTCCCAACTGATTTACAGAAATAAAGAAAAATGTGTATTCCAAGAGTTATAATTCTGAAATTCAGAGATTTTCTTGAAGGGAGATATTCATGTTAATTGCTAATTAGTCCTTTGAAGGCAGCCAGAACAGTAGCTGTCATTCCCTGTGGTGGCAGGATATGCAGCTATTTATTATTTTACCCTTTTCAAAAGTTATCAAATGTCTCCTGTGAATCATTTCCCCCTGGATTGTATGTGCTTGAGCTGTAAAAGACTTGTAATTACTTCTCTAATTTTCAGAGTCAAACTGATGAAATCCCTGTATTGACAATCAAAGATAATTCTAAATATGGTACCTTTGTTAATGAGGCAAAAATGCAAAATCACCTTCCCCAAACTTTGAAGACAGGGGATAGAGTCACCTTTGGAGTGTTTGAAAGTAAATTCAGGTATGGATTTGTTTATTTAATTTTTGTTGTTAAAGATTTACTTTTACATGAAAGGCAGATGAACAGAGAGAAGGAGAGACTGCCTTCACTAGTTCACTCCCAAGTTGCCACAACAGCCAGAGGTGGGCCAATTTGAAGCCAGGAACCAGGAGCCTCTTCTGAGTCTCCCACATGGCTTAGGAGTCCCACAACTTTGGGCTGTCCTTGACTGCCTTCTCAGGCCACAAGCAGGGAGCTGGATCCACATTTGGGAAGCTGGGGTATGAACTATTGCCCATATAGAATCCTGGTGGAAGCTTAGTGTACCAAACCAATGGCACTGGCCTCACACTTTTTAAATTAGATTAAAGTGGACAATTTTATCTCACAACAATTGAATGTTAAAGCAAAGATAAGGATTATAAGGTGACAGTATAATTGACTTCCCGTTTAGCACAGTAGTGAACTCTGTGTTGTTGGTATATTTTGTGGATCACAGGTGGGGGGTGACAGGTGAGTAAAAGTTTGTGTTAGTCCCTGTGAGTTGTGATAGGAGCCTCGTTTGTTTCATGCTTCATAAGTTAAAATGTAATGTTGATGTTGGCCATGTCTTTTTCTTCTTTGGGAACACAAGACTTAGGAGGTAAGAATTTCCTAAGTTACAAATTTATAATGTGTCAAAATTAAACGAATAATATGTTGTAAGCTTAAAGTTGTAAAGTATTGTAAAGTTGTAAAGTCTTTGTAACTGTGATAACGTAACTTTATTGTCATTCACAGGGTGGAGTATGAGCCTCTGGTTGCCTGTTCTTCTTGTTTAGATGTGTCTGGGAAAACTGCTCTAAATCAAGCTGTGTTGCAACTTGGAGGACTCACTGTGAACAGCTGGACAAAAGAATGTACTCACCTTGTCATGATGTCAGTGAAAGTCACCATTAAAGTAAGTTGAACTGTGTTCCCATATTAAAACAAGTTCTGGGACCTTGAGTGAACTCACCACAGCACAGAGTTAGCACCATGTGTCTCTTCTGTCAGATTGTCTTCCTCCAGTCTCTGACATTGTCTCATGGTCTCATGATCCCTCAGTTAAGTTATAATCACACAAAGATTTCTTTGCTGTATCTTTAAAGCCCTGAGATGTATGGATATGTACCTTCCAAAGATGCTGACTAGTCATTAAAGCAGTGATGTATTTTGGTATATTTTCAGGTTTTGCATTTTCATCAGATTTGATATACCCAAAGGTAATTGAAGAATGGCATTTAAGATGTGATTTGTTAAACAGGCTGACTGTGCAAAAGATATGTGGGATTGTTTTAGGCTGAAAAGCAACAAATACTTTGATTCCTGTGTTTGAAGATGCAAAAACCTTTTGTTATAATTAATTAAATATTAGTGTTATATTCTAATTTATACATAAATGGCTCTTATGTGTGTACATGTATGTGTATGAAATAGCTGTCAAAGAGAAAGGCTCACTGCCCAGATTGAACCTGAAGTTAAATTTGTACCATGGTGAAGTTACCCTGAACAAAGATAGTTCCCTCTTAGAAAATTTAGGACATTGATTTTTTGCTGCTGCAGCAAGACTAACGTAAAAAATACTCATGTTGATAAACTCACAGGTAATAGATTCATAAAACATTTGTAAAACCAAAATTCATATGCATGAGGACCTGATATTTAAATGTTAGCTCAGCATAATCCCCCTTAAGATATTAAGTTACTCAAATGGAGTAGGTAATGATACATGGGTTTAGAAGGCCTGAAATAAGGTCAAAGATGCTTTGATTGTCTTGGGAGATTTTGCCAAGTCCTCAGAGCTGGACACTTCTAGTACCTGACATGCTAATGACCACCATTAGAGACACCACCATGGAGTGTGCAGCGTTTCTTCTTTGGTGTTTCTGATCACTTTTTGGTAAAATAAATAAATAAATAAATGAACCCTGATCATTAGTTTTTGCTCAGCATTCTCAATGCATAGTTAGGCTTATAAGGTTTTGTTTTGTTTTGTTTTGCTTTTTGCTTTTGTTTTGTTTAGATTATTGAATGTTAGGACCAGAGGGGAACCTGAGGAGTATTTAGTTCAGCTTTTATATTTTGAAGAGAAATTGCGACTCGGAGCAGTTACGTGCTTAGCCCAGAATCGCGCGTGTTGCAGTTTTATTCAGTCCTGTGTTGATTGAACTTAAATACTCTATGTTGCATTTGGATGATCTCATTCACGTAGGAAGTTGGGATCTGTCAGATTCCAGTCTTTAGAGATACCCTCAATCTGGTCGCTCCTAACGCCTGCATTATTGAAAACATATGTATAAACTGTATAGTTGGATTATTTCCTAGAATATGCCAGCTCTTTCTTATTTTAATTGCCCACAGTAGTATTTTCTAGTCCTTTCTGAGTTTGTGGATGTGTGTTACTTGAGGCTGATAGCTTGATTCACGTTAGTTCACAGTTTCGTTCTCTCTTTATGTGTGCATCAGCTTCCACTGAGCCTAACCAGTTGCTCCTTGATTTACTGTGTTGAAGAGGCTTTATTCTATACTCTTACTCCTTCTGAAAGCAGTAAGGCTCCAAAGAAATTTCCATTTATCTCTTAATGTGTATTGGCTCTGCAGGATGGGTTTGATTTCTTCAGCCTAAACGTGCACTTGTAATGTTTTTCAAGTTGGAATGCATTTTTAAAGTCTTTGTGTTATTCTGCCTATCCCAAAGGACTACTGTGTCATTGGCTTCTGATAATTGAGTAGTTCTGGTTTGTGGTATAAAACTGAGCAAATATGAAATTCTATTTTACAGATTGTGACTTCGTTTATCAAATTAAGAAAAGGAAAGAAAACAATTATTAGAAAGGCATGTTTGTAGTTTATAACATGAATGTTTTCTTTAGAAGAAGCTATCATAATGACTATATATATATATCCACATATATTTTCTTTCTTTTAGACGATTTGTGCACTCATTTGTGGATGCCCCATTGTAAAGCCAGAGTATTTTACTGAATTTCTCCAAGCAGTTCAGTCCAAGAAACAGCCTCCACAAATAGAAAGGTATATTATGTGTTTCTAATTAACAACATATGACAGAAAAGATGAGCGCATTGACTTTCGGTTAACTCTCTGGAATTCTAGATGTGATAGTTGCTGTGTTCCACGTTTTTCTTGTGTGTGTATGTGTTCCATGTTAATGAGATTTTTTCAGTTAGTATGTAAAGAAAGAGTACCCCAAATTCTTAATTGGTTATTTCTTAGCTCTGTGAAACAGATGTTAACTGCTAATATATAACAAAAAACTGTTGAAGCATGGTAAATAGGTCAGCATTGCTCATGTGCCAGTGTCAGGGTCGTGGGTGAGGTACCCTTGGTAGTGGGGCTGCAGCAACCCTCTTGGAGAACCACATATTTCGCCGTAAATGTTGACAGCACTGGGCACTGCTTTTGTTACCTCATTTCAAAATGAGATCAGCACTGACACAGTTTAGTAGCTCTAGATTAGTAATTCCATCTATAAAATCTGAGCACATGGCTTGCTCTCACCCTAATTGCTTGTTAAAAGAAATGTTGATTGTTGGTAATTGCAACAAAAGGTGGATGATATGTGCCAAATTTGTGAGCCACTAGACTTGGAGATCTGGCCTAGACTTGGAGTTTCTGGCCTTTTTTGTCTTTGAGGTGGCATCTGAGGACCTCAGCTGGTTTGTAGGAGCAGGCCAACTCATTCGAGTGCACCTGGACATGCTCCTCTCCTTTGCACTG
This sequence comes from Ochotona curzoniae, assembly GCF_017591425.1. Lineage (NCBI taxonomy): Eukaryota > Metazoa > Chordata > Mammalia > Lagomorpha > Ochotonidae > Ochotona > Ochotona curzoniae. Next base: position 50,738 of record NW_024466898.1, read on the forward strand.
GATTCAGGGCAGGCAGCATAGCATGTACTGTGTGTTTCATCACTAGGACACACAGCTCACTCTGTGCTCCCTGAGATTGGGGATCCTGCCTTGTCTGGGACCAACAGTCCCGAAAGCCTGGGGTTCTTGGTGACACCAAAGGCTGTTGGTTGGATCACCCCACATTTCCTGCCATGGGTGCGACTGCCTGTAACCTGTTAGACCCCTAACCTGCTGCCCAAAAGCCATCAATGTGGCCAGGTTGTACGATTACAAGCTTACATTGATTCTATAGAATGACTGGCTATTTCAAATGGCCTTAAGTTTAGGAGTGTTAAGCAAGTTAAGAATTTCCAAAGTATTTTTATCAACATGTTGTAGTGTTACTAATATTTTTATTTTATAAGGATTTATTTATTCTTATTGGAAAGACAGATCAGGTTTATGACGAGAAAGAGAGACAGAGACAAAGATCTTCCATCCGCTGGTTCACTTCCCAAATGGCTGCAACAGCCAAAACTGAGCTGATCTGAAACCAGGAGCCAGGAGCTTCTTCTGGGTCTCCCAGATGGGCACAGGATCCCAAGGTTTTGGGCCTTCCTCTGCTGATTTCCCAGGCCATAAGCATGGAGCTGGATGGGAAGTGGAACGGCTGGAACACAAATCAGCACCCATGTGGGATGCCAGTGCTTACAAGACAAAGATTTAATCTCTGAGCCATTGCGCCGGGCCCACTCATTTTATTGTTAGAGGAGTAACAAAGTGGTTCATGTTCATAAGCATGTCTTATTGCATACATATGTATGAGCTATGTTTTTATAGGACTGACAGATATAGATTTGTTAATATCAGCATCACCATAAACACATGGTTATGTGTTATGCTACATCACGATGGGTATGAAGTACTGGGTAGTAGTGGTAGTTTGTGATTTTTGTCCTTCTACTTCCAAAAATTTATTTATTTTATTGGAAAGGCAGATTTATAGAGAGTAGGACAGAGAGAAAGATTTTTCATTCCACTGGTTCAATGTCCAAGTGGCTGCAATGGCCAGAGTTGAGTCGATCTGAAGCCAGGAGCCAGAAGCTTCTTCCAAGTCTCCAATGTGGGTGCAGATCCCAAGATGTTGGGCAATCCTCCAAGGCTTGTGCAGGCCACAGGCAGGGAGCTGGATGGGATGTGGAGCAGCCAGGACACAAAACTGGCAGTCAAATGGGATCCCAGGGCATGCACCGCAAGGATTTAGCCATATGTGATCCCAGTGCTTTCAAGGCAAGGATTTAACCACTGAGCCATTGTGCCGGGCCTCCACATCCTCTTTTGATGTCACCTTCAGCCTCATACACATCCTTTGAGGTCCTGAGTGTGGACATGGTCACCAGGGGAAATGCAGAAGTAGGCAGGTGACAGAACCTTAGAGAGCCACTGTCAGCAGGCTTCTGTGGACGTTGTCTGAGATGCTGAGTCTCCTTTGTAGCTTGCTCTTTGCTTTTCTGCTGGCCCCATCCACGTGGCCTTTCATTTTCTGCCCTGGTGGCCCAATGAGGTGCTGACCTCCTCCAGAGTGGCCAGAAGAGGATCAGGGTAAAGCATACACACAGAGGCGGCACAACAGCCTAGAATCACTGCCCATGTTACCTTGTGGATGTTTGAAGATCTGGCCAAAGACTATCCAATGCTGGTGACCTTCAAGGGAAAAGAGACAGAGAAAGGAGGGAGGGAGAAAAGTAAAGAAGGAAGGCAGGCAGGCAGTAGTAGGTTTTTTTTTTTTTAATATTTATTTTTATCTGGGGCCAGGTGTGGTTGTCTAACAGCTAAAGTACTCACCTTGAACACGCCGGGATCCCATATAGGTGCCAATTCTAATCCTGGCAGCCCTGCTTCTTATCCAGCTCCTTGCTTGTGGCCTGGGAAAGTAGTGGAGGATGGCCCAAAGTCTTAGAAGCCTGCACCCACTTGGGAGACCTGGAGGAAGTTCCTGGGTCCAAGCTTTGGATCGGCTTAGCTTCGGCTGGTGCAGTCTCTGGGGTGTGAATTATCAGATGGAAGATCTTCCTCTCTGTTTCTCCTCCTCTCTGTATATCTGACTTTGCAATAAAGATAAAATAAATCTTTACATCATACATATGGCATAGGTGGGGGGCAGACCAGGCTGAACCCATTCACATCAACCGCTGGTGAATCTGAGCACCAGCATAGAGTGTGGGTCAGGCCAGTTTCAGTCACAACACATACTAGTGCACATTAAGGAATGCCAAGGTGAGGTGAGCCGTACCAGATGTGGTTGCAGTGCCCAAACAGCACACGTGAGAACCGGAGGGTTGAGGGGAGAGAGCAGGTAAAGCTGACAGGGGAATCTGGGCTCCCCTGCTGGACAACCACTCCTACTGGAGAGCATGAGTTGGGATGGGGGCAGACCAGACTAGGCAGGGCTACAACACCTGTGGGCCTCATGTGAGCTAGACTTGGGGAAGGGCCAGGTTTGGCTAACTGTTCCGACTGGTGCAAACAAAAATTAGAGTGGGTGAGGGTTGGTTGGGCTTTGCCACATCATCAGATGGCAGAGGCTGGCACTGGAGGCCAATTCTGTTAAGTGCCAGAACCACCTGGAGAGTGCACAATCCGGAAGTTGGCTTGGCCTAGTAGGGAAATAGTGGGCACCTCCCTTGTGGGTAACCACTCCCACTGAAGAGCATGAAAACCAGGGCAGGGACAGGGGTGGCTAGACAGAAAGGCATCTGCAAGTGTGTGGGGGGGCTGGATAATAGGTTGGTTGGGTTGAACTAGGCTTCAATGCCCATTGACAAGTACCAGAGCTAAATGGGATGTGGGACAGACTGAACAAGCCTGCGGTACATACTGGCATGCATGGGAACCAGGGTAGGGAGCAGGCCTGGTGGGGGTTATGGGCAGTTGCCCCAACCATGCTGCAGCTCCCCCTGGATTGTGTGAGAACCAAGTATGAAGTGGGTAGGATCGAGCTGGGCTACAACACCCATGGTTCAAGTAAATGACAGGGCTGGAAACAGAACTGACCCAGCAGTTGCAGCGAGCAGCATGTGCATAAGCTGATTGGGGCGACAGACTGTGCTAGATCCTGTTCTTTCAAATTGACACAAAATCAGGTTTGGGATCACTCAGATGAAGTTTTTTTGGAGATCCCTCCAACTGCACTGCTGATCTCAGAACCCCAACCATGAAAAGACTGTGTCAGCCAGTGGACTCTGAATAGGTTTCATAGTGATTGGAACGGTGAGACTGGCAGCAATTCAGACCTGTTGAACTATCAGAACTGCAAGTGGAGCAACCAGGACTTGAACCAGTGCCTGTATAGGGTGCTAGCACTGCAGGTATAGGACTGGTTAGCTATTCCACTGTGATTTTTTTTATTACATAAACACCTTTATTTCTGAAACAGATGATCACTACTCTTGTGTGTAATGAACATAAAATTTTTACCCATGACAAAGTCATGTTCAGTGCCACTGTGTATCCTTTTTTCTTTTTCTTTTTTTTTTTAAAGATTTGTTTTATTTTTATTAGAAAGGCAGATATACAGAGAGGAGAGACAGAGAGAAAGATCTTCCGGCTGATGATTAACTCCCCAAGTTAGCGCAACGGCCGATGCTATGCAGATCCCAAGCCAGGAGCCTCTTCCTGGTCTCCCACGCGGGTGCAGGGTCCCAAAGCTTTGGGCCGTCCTCGACTGCCTTCCCAGGCCACAGGCAAGGAGCTGGATGGGAAGCGGGGCTGCCGGGATTAGAAACGACTCCCATATGGGATCCCAGGCATGCAAGGCGAGCACCTTAACCACTGTGCCATCGCGCCAGGCCCTGTGTATCCTTTTTTCACTGTTTCCTACAGAATAATCCGGAGTTACTGCTTTATGTGCTTGACATGATCAGTAATATTTCACTGTCCTTAATTGTCATCAGAGTACCAGTGTAGTTTAGAAGGCTTCATTTAAAAATGTGTTTAATTTTGATGAAATATGTTCCAGTAGAGGAAGTTCATAAAATGTTGTCTATGTGTAAAGAAACTACTCTTTAGGAAAGAGGAGGCTGCCTTTGTTTGAATTTTCAGCATCTCTGTTACTGTGGATTGCTCTTTCTGTTACTTAGGAAGATGCTGCGGGGAGACCAATCCTTTGTGAGTACCCTGTATTCTTACACAGCTTGTGGGGTGAGCCAAAAATGCAGTGCTCTGAAGGCCTTTTACATGAGCCTGTTCTCAAACCAGAGGCTTTTTGGCTGCTTGTTACAAAATGGGCAGGCCAGAGCCCAGCACGATAGCATAGTAGTTAAAGTCCTCACCTTGAACATACCGGGATCCCATATGGGCACCAGTTCTAATCCCAGGAGCTCCACTTCCCATCCAGCTTCCTGCTTGTGGCCTGGGGAAGCAGTCGAGGATGGCCCAGAGTCTTGGGACCCTGCACCCACGTGTAAGAACCAGAAAGATGTTCCTGGCTCCTGGCTTCGGATTGGCACAGCACCAACCATTCTGGCACTTGGGGATTGAATCATCGGACAGATCTTCCTCTCTGTCTCTCCTCTGCTCTGTACATCTGCCTTTCCAATAAAATAAATAAATCTTTTAAAAAAGGAGAGAGAAAGAAAGAAACGGAAGGGCCCAAGGTCAATGTTCTCTCCCTGGTGGCACAAACCACACAAGATACAGTCTGTCCTGCCACGGTCCTTGATCAGGGACGTGACCTACAAACAGTGATGCTTATGCTGCCTGCTTTGTCTCTGAGCCAGCAGTCTGTCTATTGCCTGCAAGTGTGAAACTGGAAGAAGTTTGACCTCACTAGCTTTCCATCAGGTTTTAGGCCTAATAAGCACACCAATCTGAAACATTCAGTACAAGAACATTTAGGAAGTCTGTACTAGTAGAGAACAGCATATAGAATCAGTTAAAATCCAAGGCAAAGCATTGTGCCACACACCTGCAAGTTGTAGCTGCCCTTTGGGCTAAGCTTTTAGAGATCATGTAAAGAAGCAGTGTAGTAAGTGGTTCGAGAAAGCAGGAACATGCTCCCAGCACACTGATGAAACAGGGAGCTGTGCAGGTCCTGGGGGAGTAGTTGTTGCTGGGGATACTGATTTCACTGTATTCAGTGTGTTTGGAGAAATCCGTGCTCAGTGTGTTTGAAAAATCTTAAAAGGCAGAAGTAAAATGAATTATTGTGGATTAGATGAAATGTATTGAAGATGAGATAAACATTTATGTACAAGTATATAATGTAAATGGTAAAAAGTATTTCTTGATTATCTTTACATAAATATGTGGATAATGTGTGCCAGTTACTATGAAAACATTATTTTACTTATGGCTCTTAACATTTTATACAATCAGGCCAAGTTTATTTTTAAATATTTTTATGCCACTTTGTATTTGGCAGCCTTCTATTGAAGCAGCCTGCCTCTAATCTATATTTCTGTCAGATTATATTTGTGTTTTCTAGTTTTCTTACCAGCTGTCACTGGAGCACCAGAAATGCTTTGAAACTTCTTGAAAACATTACTTCAGAAATAGTGACTTTAATTAGTTGTATAGTTCTCACTAATCTCTGTTCTCATCAGTACACTGAGAAATGAAAGGCTCATCTAGGAATATGAAGTTCAGAACATGGCACGCTTTTTCTCACTGTGTAATTAATCATCTGTGTTTGTCCTGGAGTTGGAGCACAGGGGTGAAGCTGAGATCGCAGTCTGTGTGCCAGGTCAAGTACGGCTTTCTCTCCAGCTACCCACTAATGCATCGGTGTTCTTTGCTCAGGGTAGTTCTTCCCTATATCTGTGTTTTTGTCAAGGTAGATTGTACCTAGTGGTGAGTTTCAAATTGCACAGTGTTCTAACGTAAACCAAGGTACATTGTGGAATTTTTAAAATATTTATTATGTATTTTTATTACAAAGTCAGATATACAGAGAGGAGGAAAAACAGAGAGGAAGATCTTTCCTGTAGGCCCCAGTCTCCCAAGGGTTAACTCCACAGCTCAGCTTGTTTCTCAAATGTGTAACAGGATGGGCAATCTTGGCCTGATACATTTAGCCCCTGGCTTGACTGCAATTTCCCTCCTTCCTGCTTCCCCTTTTTACATGCCTTTGGGGGAGCTTAGGTGTTGCTTGAGCATTGGGAAAGTGCTGGGAGGGGCCAAGCAGACTATAAAGATGCAGCTTGACTTTGAATAAACTGGCATTCTCTTCACAAGAATGATCCAAGGTGTGTTGTGTGTGTTGTCTGTCTTGTCTGTCTCATAACCCTAGTCCCTCCTGGCAACGTGGGCCTTGCCAACAAGTATAAACATCTCTCATTTTGTGGACTACAAATTTAGGTATTAAAATTCTGGGATTAAAACAATGTACTGGGCCCGGTAGCCTGGCCTAGCGGTTAAAGTCCTCACTTTGAACACACCAAGATCCCATATGGGCGCCGGTTAAAGAAAAGCTGTTAGGAAAAAAAAAGTTGTTAGGAAAAGCTGAAGGTAAATTCTATGCTTATTTTTAGAAACCTAGTTCAGTGTAGAGAGAATGTTAAATCCTTTGAACTAAACTACAGTTAACTCTTTCCTTAGATACAGTAAACTGCTAAAAGTGAACTGTAATTTTAAAAGTTGTTTAGAAACAGGAGAGTTAACATGGTAGCTTGAATTTTATATTGTCAGTGAAATCTGTGGTGATCTTCTGGATAACCCAGTCCCCCGAGATTTTGGCTTGCAGAAATCATTTCAGGATACACTTAGATCATTTGTTGTGATGTATTGGAGAAATGCTGTTATTCTTCAAGTTGCCATAAATTTTCCACTTTTCTGTCAAGACTCAGCTTTACTTTAGCAGATGTGTCATATTCTGTGTGGCCAAGGAGAAATGGAGGCAGAGCGAGATGGCAGCTGGAAGGAGGAAGCAGGGAAATCAGTTCTACCTCCTTTGATCACCATTAAGATTGCAATATTGTCCTATTGGTTGTTGCTCTCTGGAGAGACTTAACCCTTAAATGTGAATTGCCTCTTCCTGTCTTGTTCCCTGTAGTCATCCTTATGTTGGGCTAAATGTTTTACCGGGAGCTAAAGGGACAAGCTGCATCAACTGTAACAAAATCTCTTAGGGAATTCAAAGAATGGCCTAATGAAATTTTGAGAATTCTCTGTTCAGTTTTACTTCCTACTTGCTTTCTTCTCATCTCCCCAGATGTTTAAAAAAAATATTATAGCATCTTATTAAAGAGCAGAAAAATAGGTTCTTTACTCTAGAGAAAGTTTTAAACTATTGTGAACTTTTCTAAAATGCTCTGAAACAATATTACGGTAGTGTTCACAGAACTAAATGTGAGCCTTAGTAACACAGAGTGGCTCCCCAGTAAACACGAGCTGCTGATAGAATTTGATCTTTTCTCTCACCCTTTTGCAATTCACATTAACTGTTTGAGTCATGTGTGTTTTGTATGTGTCTGATTATGATTGTCTACCTTGGTTGTTCTGAGGAACTGAAAGCCAGTCCTGCTGTGCTGTGCAGTACCTCTCACTATAGTTCCTGAAAAGGCACATGGGTGGCTTTTGGTCATTTTGTACCAACTTAAAAAAAAAATCTTGCTTTAAAAAGAACTTGTTGTGATTTTATGGAAATTATGCTTTTCTGGTAGCAGAAATTTATCAATTTAATAGTAAGCATGCAGAGTAGTCTGTAACTACAATATGCTTTACAAACTTTTACAGTTTTTACCCACCTATTGATGAACCAGCCATTGGAAATAATAATATTGATCTGTCGGGGCGGCAGGAAAGAAAAGAGATCTTCAAAGGAAAAACATTTGTATTTTTAAATGCCAAGCAGGTAATGTTAGAAATTATACTTTCCTAAAGAAGACCATAAATCAACACGTGCTATTGTTCTCACACTGATAAGGTATTTGATTTGAGAATTTTTGTACAGAATTGTGAAGTGCAGGCACCAGCGTCTGCCAGGTGATCATGTATATAATTATACTTCTTAATACCTGGTAACTGAGCTGGTTTATATAAATATGTAAACACAGAGGACAGGAAACTTTGTCCTGGCTTATTCAGTCAGTAAGCATCCATAGAGTGTCTTCTCTGTGCCAAACAAGGGTCCTAACACTTTGTTACTGCAGAAAGTCATGCGGGTAAGCTGACAGAGTAAGTCTGATGATGACGATGATGTGGACAAGGTAATGGTTCCAGGGCTGCATGGAGAACTTCTGAGTAAGGATTCTGCCCAAAATGAAATCTCAAATGATCTATTCTAGGAGTAGAACCCATTCTTTTTTAATTCCAATTCAATTTTATTTTCCAAATTCAATTTTTACATAGTAAAAGTTATCTCAGGACACTTTGGCTAACAAAACATGTTTCTTTCCATTTTTAGTATAAGAAACTAAGTTCAGCAGTTGTCTTTGGAGGTGGAGAAGCTAAGTTGATAACAGAAGAAAATGAAGAAGAGGATAGCTTCTTTTCAGCTCCTGGAACGTGTGTTATTGATATAGCAATAACCAGTACACAAATGGTAATTCCTGACTCTCAGAAAAAATGGATTCACTCAATTATGGAGATGCTTCAGAGGTACAGCACTATTATTTTAAATTAAAATGCAAATGGGAAGTTTTATGTGACATTTTGATTATACTTCATTTAGCAATGTAAAACTACTAGAATACTTCAGAATTTTGGGGAGAATGACCTTAAAATACATTCATTTGGGAAAAGCACTTGAAAACTCATAGGTAGTGTTTTCATAACACAGTTTCTATGAACTTTTGAAGGCGCTTCCTAGATACAAGAATTCTTGTGATAGTTATGCCATGTGGTTTACTTGAAAATTGAGTGTGACTTGGTTTGCTAGGAACAGTTTTATCAGCATGTTTACTGCCTCTTTTTTTTTTTAACAATAATAGAATTTGTATTTAGCCTTTCTGAATCAATAAAGTCATATTAAGCTTTTTTGCTGAATATGATATAGTTAAGGTTAAAATTCAAGATAATTTCTTTCTGAAGTTGCTTAAAGCTGAAATGTATTCATCCTTTCATAACTACATATTAAAAGTCATATAAAAATTTTTCTTCCTTTATAATGTAATTTTGAGGAAACAAAAAAAATAAAGGTCAGATACTTTAGTATTTGTAGTGCTGATAGAGTCAATAGATACGTTCAGTCAAGGGTTTCTGCCATTCTGCCATCAGCTTTTTATTGGTTAACAATCTTAGCAATATTATTATCTTTATTTTAAGATTTGTTTATATGAAAGGTTGAGTCATAGAAGGGAAAAGGGGGAGACAGAAAGAGATCTTCCCACGTGGCTGCAGTGACTGCAGCTGGACTGATCCAAAAGCAGGAGCCTGGAGCTTCTTCCCCGTGGGTACAAACGCCCAAGCACTGGGGCCATCCTCCCCTGCATTCATAGGCACATCAGCAGGGAGCTGGATTGGAAGTGAAGCAGCTCAGACCTAGCCACCGTGCCACTGGATCCACAGTCTCAGTGTTGTTGAAGCTTAAAAGGATTTGTGAAATTGTGGAGGGTGTTCCTGGAGCACTCGGTGGAGTCCTCTAGGATGACGGAGGATACAGATTCCCCAGCACAGGGCAAAATCGCTAATTACTTACCTTGGAAAATGTAGTGGACCAGAGAAAGCTCATCCCAGCTGAGGACCAATTGTAGCTACAAGTATGCTTCTTTAATTGGTCAACATTGGAACAGACAGCCTGAGGCGTTCCACCCACTGCTCCCTTCTGAGCATGTGGTGGCAGTCAGCATAAGGAATAAGGGACTGCACTGCAGGTGCACCCCTCAGGTCACTTTCTGTGTGGCCACAGTTGTCAGCCACTCCGTGGGGACCTGCCTGTCTCCTGCCTCCTTGCAGGGTGAGTTCAGTTACCCTAGCTCTGCTCACTCTCTCTAGTGAATTGTTCACCCCCTCCATCACACCAACTTCTCACAATGGAAATACCAGGTTTGCTAGTCTGTTGACTAAATTTATACTCACCTAAGAAGATACATAGTTGGGACCTTGAGTGCAGATATGCCCGAGAAATTCATCACCAGCTCTCTTAGAGATTCAGTTGTCCTGTTCCCAGAGTCCTTCTGACGATGGTGATTGCTTTTCTTTTTCCTCATGTGGGTTTGCTAAATAGAAAATAAATTTCAGGGGCCGTTACCGTGATGTACTAGGCTGTGGTGTCAGCATCCCATATGAGTGCCAATTTGAGTCCCTGCTGCTCCAGTTGGAATCCAGCTCCCTGCTACTAAGCCTGGAAGACAGTGGAGGATGGCCCAAGTCCCTGGGCCCCTGCATGTATGAGAGGTACCAGCAAGAAGATCCTGGCTCTTCAGACCAGCCCAGCTCTCTATTGCAGCCATTTGCTGAGTGAACCATCAGATGCAAGATCTCTGTCTCTCCTCCTCTCTTTATCACTCTGCCTTTCAAATAAAAGCAAATAAATCTTTTTTTTGTAAACAACAAAAAAAAAATTTAAGAAAAGCAAAATTATCATTGTATTGCTAATACAGAAATGTACTGCTTCATTATATTTTGTACACCAGGAATTTAATGGTTAGCAAGATAATCATAATCTCTGCCATTAGTGGAGCTTACTGTCTAGAGAGAGAAGGATAAAGTAGGCCCATAATTATGTGTGTGCATGAAGGAAACTAGGTAACAGGGCTAAGTGGAAAAGTCCATTCTAAATATAGAAGGCCCCTCCTGCTAGTACCGTGGTGTGTGGGTTAGTGGTGCTGGCATCTGAGATGGGTGCCTGTTTGAATCCTGGCGGCTCCACTTCCAGTGCAGTTATCTGCCTGTGAGAGCAGCAGAGGATTGTCCAACAGTACTTAGGCCCCTGCACCATGTGGAAGACTTGGAAGATGCTCCAGGTTTCTGTTCTTGGAGTGACCCAGCTCTGCATCCCATTATAGCTGTTAGGGGAACAGCAGATGGATGATCTCTCTGTCTCTGCTTCTCTCTAACTTTGCCTTATAAATTAAAGCCTAAACCTTTCTTGTTTGTTTTTTAACATAAAGACAAAATAAGTAGAGAAGGCCGCTTTCAGGCAACATTTTTCCTGTGATGAGAGAGCCTGTGACAGAGAGCCAGGTAGTGAATGTACCAAGCAGAAAAAGAGTGATACCATTTATCACTTAAAAATTACATAAATCTATAGAAAAGGTTAGTATATTCAAATTTGTAATCCTCACAAGCGTTATTTACTGTTATGATTCCATTATGTAGATGAGGTACCTGATGAAAGGACTTGACTAGAAGATGTAGAGCATCATAACCAGAATAGGGATCCAGGCGTCTAGTTCTCTAGTCCAGGCTCTTCAGCAGTGCATGTTGCTTTCCGCATACATAAATGCTGGGAAGAAACCCTCAGTGGAGTACAAGGTTGGACTGACAACCTTGGTCATACGGTGACATTTGCTTCTATAGTCTTTGCCCCTGTTATTTGTTTTGGGGCCAGGATAAGGGTGAAGGACTCTGGGATAGGCAGAGAAGTCTTGGAGTTTGAAAAAGATGGCTGGAGTTGGTGTTGTGGCACTGCAGGTTAAGTAACCATGCTTGCAGCACTGCAGTATGCCTTATAAGAGGGCTTGTTCCAGTCCTGGCTGCTCCATTTCAGATCCTGCGTCCTGCTAAGGCACGTAAGAAGGCACCAGAAGATGTACCAAGTACTTGGGCAGCTACTACCCATATGGGAGACCAGAATGGAGTTCCTGACTCCTAGCTTTGGCCTGGCACAGACTTGGCTGTGGACTCTCCGTTGCCCTCATTCTCACATTCAAAAAAGAAAAAAATCTTAACTGTTGGTTACATCTTGAACTATCAAAGAATATTTGCATTCTTTACAGTGTTTGTTTAAAAAAATAGACTTTTAGAAACATTTCATGTAAGGAGTAATTTGTGAATAAATGTCTGGAGAATAAAGATGTGGTGCAAATACCAGGCCATTTTTTTTTTGTTGAGATTCATGTATTTATTTATTTTTTACTGGAAAGGCAGATTTACAGAGGCAACCTGACCGACACAGAAAGAAAGATCTTATCTCCACTGCTTTACACAGCAAGTGAGCACAATGGCCAGAACTGAGCTGATCCAAAACCAGGAGCCAGGAGCTTCTTCCTGGTCTCCCACATGGGTGCAGGGTCCCAAGGCTTTGGGCCATCCTGGACTGCTTTCCCAGGCCACAAGCAGGGAGCTGGATGGGAAGTGGAACAGCCAGGACATGAACCAGCGCCTGTATGTGATATTGGCGCTTGCACGGCAAGGATTTAGCCACTGAGCCATCGTGCTGAGCCCACAGGCCATCTTAGTATTTGCATGTTTCTGTGTTCTTTTTACATTTATAGAAACTTTTTATTAATTCTTTTTTGTTTGTTTCTTTACTTAGGAGTATTGCAAAATCTGTGAAATGTTTACAACTTGTAACTTTGGAGCACATGTTTTTAGTGTGATGATAAATAAAAAGCCCTTAAGTTTATTGTAGTGAAATTGACAACTTTTGTAGTCAGTGATTTTGTTTATGTTTAAGAAATATTTTTGTAGGTCAGAAAATGCTCATGTTTTATTGACTTTTTACTAGTCTTATTTTGCTTTTCATGGTTGTTTTTTTTTTCTGTTGCATAACAAAGTTCCTACATGTGCAGCTATGCTTTTACCTTTGTTTTATTCCACTGATGAATGTGTCATGCCACATTTACCACTTTGTCGTAATTGCTGTCACTTCAGTGAATTCCTCTCTGCTGGGAGACTTTTTCTCCACTTCTTCAGACGCATCCCAGCTATTATTTGCTTCTCAATTTTCCATGTACGTTTAGAATCACAGTCTCAAAAGCTGTGTTGGACTTTTAGGAATTCCACTGAATGTATGTGCACGAAGTAGAATTAGGTGTTGATTAGTATCTGTGGATATGATGTCCCTAACCATTCGCTTAGGCCTTTTAAAGACCCTTATAAATCACTATAATTTTGTGTTTTGTGTGGACATTTTAATATTTTTTGTTAGATTCATTTGTAGATAGTAGGCACCCTATGGTACTATGCAGATGCATGATACTGTCTCCCTGATGGTACTTTCTGGTTATTTGCTGTTGATGTTTGTAAAGTGCTGACATTTAGATATTCATCCTGTGTGCAGCCACCTCCTTAGACTCCCGTTTAACCCTTAGTCATTTATTCCTGTTTTGTATAAATTGTACCTACAGATAATAACACGTCTGCTCTCTTTCCTAATCCCTGAGCCTCTGATCTGTCTGTTTTATTCTCTCTCCTTGTTTATTTTGTTCTATTTGGAGCTGTGAGAGCAGTGTTGAATAAATGTAGTAATAGTGACCACATTACTCTCTCTATTGATTTCAGAAGCAGTGGGGCAGGCATTTAGCTGAATGCTTTAATGAAGATGCCACTCTCCCACATCAGAGTGCCTGGATACAGTTCCTTATTTTGCCTCCCGACTCTAGCTTCCCAACAGTACAGATCTTGGGAAGCAACAGTGTCCAGTAACTGGGCCGCTGCCAAAGCCATGGGAGAGCTGGATTGCTTCCTCAGTTACTGAGCTTGCAACTGGCCCAGCCCCAGTCATTGTGCCTATTTAAATGAGCTAGTGGGTCAAAGCTTGCAAACTCTGTGTCTGCCTCTCAGATAAATATTCAACAATTTTAATAATATGAAAGATGCTTCTTTTGTCTTCCCGCTTAGAGTGCCGTATTTTCTGTATAGCATTGTTAATACTTAAATATTTCAGGTACTGACTCTTCAGAACAAATTGCATATTATAATTTATAGTTTTAAAAAACTTAACAGGGCATTTAAATACTAGTTTTAAGTTGCCTAAAAGATATATAGGTATTTGTGATCAGCTGGTTGTAATATCTTCAAAATGTTTGAGTATAAAATTTTTAGGATTATACCTGTACTTAAACCCTTTTTAAAGTTCAGTTCATAATTATCTTTGTTTTGTAAAATCAGTCATTCACAGTGTAAAATAGCAGCAAATTGGTATACCACGAGATTCCTTTAAGAAGATACTTCAGGGCCCAGGGCAGTGGCTCATGTGGCTAATCCTCCCCTTACAAGCTCCAGGATCCCCTGTAGATGCCAGTTGGTGTCCACTTCCCGTCCAGCTCCGGGCTAATGTCCTGGAAAAGCAATGGAAGATGGCCCAATTTGTGGACTGTGTACCCATGTGGGAGACCTGAAAGAAGCTCCTGGGTTTGGATGTGCTCAGCTCCGGCTATTGTGGCAATTTAGGGAATGAACCAGAGGACAGAAGATAATCTGCCTTTCCAATAAAAATAAATAACCCGCCCCCCAAAAGGGGATACTTTAATACATTCGATTGTCGAAGTTTATTTGAAGTGCAGAAGTAGCACATGTATAGCTATAGCTTGTATGTAGTCCTTTCTACTTTTTTTCTTTTTTCCCTTTTTCTTGTATCATTGTCATCATAGATTAATTTATAATACTATCTTATTGTTTCATCTTGGAATTACCATTTTCTGCTCACTGTAAAAATTATAGAAATTTATGACTATAAAGATCTGTATCTTTTTCTGACTTTTTTTTTCATTTTGCAGATAGTTACCTGACTTCATAAAGTACGATAGACTTGTCTAATGTAATATACTGCTGCAGTGTTATTGTTAATGGAAGCTAGGTCTGTGTTTGAAATTCTGTTCATACCAAAAAATTATGGTTTCAGGGAGAAACATAAGATTGATTTTGCATGATGTAATCTTAATATTTTGTCCTGCTAGACAGGGTCTTCGACCTATTCCTGAAGCAGAAATTGGATTGGCAGTTATTTTCATGACTACAGAGAATTATTGTGATCCTCAGCACCAGCCCAGTTTAGGTAATTAAAACATTATTCTGTGGTTTAGCAACTTTATCATTTAGTCATAGTCTGTGTATGTGCTAGGTACTGTTATGCTTTCTAAGACTGATTCCATTTGTAGTCTTGAAAACATTTATTTATACATGCATACTTTTATTAACTTAGTAAATATTCGTGGCTATCAGGTACTAAGCTCTGTTCTGGTGTTGAAGACACCTTGGTGAATAAAGTAATGCAGGCCTCTTTTAATGAATTTTATATCCTAAAGCTCAGGATTCCAAAGTAAACATCAATCTACTGCCTCAGTTCAGATAGGGCCAAGTACAAAGAAAGAGAAGAGTAAAGCAAGGTGAAGAGAAAGTGATTGAGGACAAGCTCTTGTAGTGAGGCAGGCGTGGAGGGCTTCACTGAAGTGCATCCTGAACGAGGGAGAAGGCAGATTATATGTCTGTGTGACAGAGTGTCCAGGTAGACAAGAAGGATTAGCCTGGATTTGTGTGGAGAATGGATTCCTAAGGTCTGTAGTGGAAGGGTGGGTACAAGTGAAAAGCTCAAGGTGAAAAAGAGGCTGGTGCTTTGGTCCAGTGTGGTAGTTGTGGAAATGCAGAGACTAAATGTCTCTCTTGGTTCTAGCCCTTGTGATTGTTTTTGCTTTGTTTTGTTTCCACTTGTTCACTTGTGTGATTTACAGGAGCAAAGACAACGACTCCAGGGCCAAGCCTTTCACAAGCCTTATTGGTTGATGAAAAACTAAGGCCAAGTCTCCCAGTGAACACTACAACGTATGTCGTTGACACAGAGTCAGAGCAAGTAGATACGTGGTAAGGCATCTGTGTTAACAAGCTTTTGCCAATGTGCTGCCACTAGATTAATGATAGATTAGTATGATGAAGAAATAGTCAGTGCCTTTATCACATCATGTCTTAGGAGATGAAGCGTGGGAAAGTAGGATGGCAGGGAAGGTGACAGAATAGAAGTCATCAATTTTCTGTAAGGGACCAGCAACTAAGTATTTTAGCCTTTGGGCTTTTCTGTTGCATCTACTCAGTTTTGCCTTTGTGGCATGGAAGCCAGCACTATAGATGCTTGGCTTATGGTGAATTTCTTTTTTTCATTTCCTTCAGCTGTGTCTTGTAGACTAGAAAGAATTACACAGCTTTGTCACTTGTGATATAAGTTTGAAACAATGGTAGTTTTCCTTTATCCATAGTTTTCTTTTGGAGCTTCTATTATCTGTAGTCAACTATGATCAAAAATGGTTAAGTGGAAAAACATTTTGTAAGCTTCAAATGTTGTGCCATTCTCAGCATGATGAAGTCTGTGCTGCCCACGCCACCCCATCCAGGATGGTTGTCATTCTTCTGTGCAGTGGGAGAGGAGGGGAGAGGTAGGGAGGTTAGAGGAAAGGAGGGGAGAGTAAAGGAGGGGTGTAGAGGGGAGAGCAGAGAAGAAGGGAAGGGAGGGATGGAGAGGGGAGGGGACAGAGAAGGAGAGGAAATGGGAGGGGAAAGGGAAGAAGTGGGAGGAGAGGGAAGGGACAAGGATCCAGGGATCCCATAGAACTACCTCGATTTCTTAAAAGGAGATGCTCCCATTGACAGAATTACTTACAATTGAATATTTCTCTATAAAGATAGCTTATTTAGTGCTTTTATGTTTGTTAAGCATTTGGGGGTTTTATTTTTTTGAGATGACTTTCTTTGGGATGCATTAGATTAGCTTGCTTATGTTGCTCTGTTATACTTTTTATTCAAGATAATTTATTTTATTTTAAATACTCCTCAATGAAGTGTTCGTGTTAAGTATTTGAGCTATCCCTACTCATATATTGGACTGTATTTAGTTATTGCTATACTTACATTTATATTGAGGTCAGATTTAACTTTTTAAACAGAGACACTATTTTGGATGCTGAATGACAAGTTTACCTGTTGTGCTATGGGTGAATGTGTGTGTGTGAAAATAATAGCATTGGCATTATCCAACCATATGCTGTAAAACTGTGTCTTTAAACTATTTTCTGCCAGTGTATGGAGTTCTGTTCTGTTCTAGAGATGCCATCTGGCTGGAATATCAACATCAGCCCATCTAGAGTGATATAAATAGTTCTTTACATGTGATATTGGAATGACAGATTTTTCTCAATTTTTTTTTTATGGCACATTTACTTAGAAATAATTTTAGAAAGAAAATAAGCATTTATCTATGGTTATTGCTTCATTTGATCTATAATAAGAGACAAGGTAGATTTTCCTTGTGTAGGCTGTTTATCTGTTAGAGCATGCCTGAAAATACATGCTTGTGAGGATGAAACTCTTCCTCCTGGGGCTTGTCTGACCCTAGCTGCTCCCTTGGACGGTCACATCAGTCCAGTGAAATAGTGTCTGTCAGGACTTTGCTCCTAAAGTTACATCACTTTAGACCTCTCCAACATCCTTATTTGTAGATAAATTTGCTGTAAACTTGATTACCTACTTGCATTTTTTTTCCTTTTGCTACAGTATGGATTTGAGTGAAAGGCCAAAAGAAATCCAGATGTGCAGATTGGAACAAAAGTCTGTAACACTTGCACGGGAAAGATCCATTGTAAAGGAACCTCCCCAAACAGGTTCTCATAATCAAGTATCAAATACTCTGGAAAGGAAGCAAATGTCAGACTCTCAAGGTTCACCAACAAAGTTTGCAGGTGAACATAAAGGTAGAAAATGGGCTTCTCAGCAGCAGACTGACTCCATCAAAAACTACTTTCAACCATTTCCTAAAAAAAGGTAAATGTTTAGATGACTTTCCTGTGTCTCTAGAAAATCTTGCTTTTCTATTATTATATAGTTGGCATTTTCTTTAGTCCTATTTTGCCTCTGCGTGTGCTTGTGGATAATAATTCTCCTAGATGAAATTACTTTTTGTGGATTTTTTTTAAGATTTTGCTTATTTTTCTTGGAAAAGGCAAATTTGCAGAGAGAGGGAAAGACAGAGAAAGATCCTCTGTCTGCTGATTCATTCCCCAATGGCTGCAGTGCCTGGGACTGAACTGATCTGAAGGCAAGATCAGGAGCTTCCTCTGTGTCTCCCATGTGGGGTTGCACAGTCCCAAGGATGCAGGCCATCTTCCACCACCTTTGCAAACCACAAGAAGGGAGCTGGATGAGAAGTGGAGCAGCAGTGACATGAACCGGTGCCCATACAGGATGACAGCGCTGCAAGCAGAGAATTAGCCACTTGAGCCATTATGCTGGCCCCTTCCCTTTTGTTTCTAAAGTCACCATGAAGCTGTTCAAGATGATTATTGCTGGACTAGCATTGCTGTGCAGAGTGCATTCAGTTGATGCTTGCGATAATCAAGAATTCTGTCGTAGTCCTGGTTGCATTGCCCTCAGTCCAGCTACCTGCTAGTGTAGGTCCCTAGTACTTGGTCTCGAGCCACCCACGTGGAAGAGCTGCATGGCATTGCAGGGTTCTGACTTGGGCCTGCACAGCCATTTGGGGAATTAACTAATGTATGAAAGAGATCTGTCTATATCACTCTGTCATGAAGTGTGTTTGCCTTTCGATCAATGAATATTTTCTAAAACAGATCCTTGATGTTTCTGCCTTTCTGTAGGGCTTGTCTCTTAACCAACAATGCATCATCTATAAGGGACATCCTTGGACACAGTTGCCTAGTGCTTAACAGTTAAATCTTTCTCTTTATTGTAGTCTTCATTTGTTTTTCACAATAGTGGCCTATCCAGGTTCTTAGATCTGTCCGACTTGGCCCTGAGAGTTTCTTCACACGTTTTTGTATGTTTTTTTAAGCATTCTGATTTTGGGGGGTCGTTCTGGGTTTTTTGGGTTCTTTTGGTTGTTGTTTGTGATCATTTCCCTTGTGGTTAACTCTTCTGTGCCTCTCAAGATAAATGTGTTGCTGCTTCTCAGTATCTTTTCAGTCCTTCCCTTCCTGTCTGAGCTGCGGCTCCCTGGTTTGAATTCTGATCACCTAAGTTACTATAAAATTCTCTTAGTCATTCTGCCCGTCATACACCCTTATATTAAATCAGTGTTAAACATCTCCTTCACGGGTCCAGTTCAGCACTAATCCAGTAAGCATGTGAGAGCAGGGACCTAGGTCTTTGTGTTTTCATGATCCGGTCACACAGTAAATGCACTGAACGTCAGTAGCATCTTGAAGATTTAGTTACTCTGATTTGTTAACTTAAAGTGAGTTAACCTGTCAAGTTTTATCCTTTGGATAATGTTCACTGCCCACAATTCCCTACATTACACATCAGCTGCTGTCTCCTGGCAGCAGAGTATTTTTAGACTTTTTTGTTGTTGTTGTTTTTACCTTTTTCTCAGCAGTGATTAATCAGTTCTGCTTCAGCAGAGAAAATATGGATTTCCATAATGCTTGAGCCACAAGGTCCATTAGTCCTATCACAACTGTAGAATGTGTATAAATATGAAATGCTTTCAAATGTCTGTGGTTGGTTTCCAGTGATAGTATTAATTATGAAAATCAAGAATACATTGTGAGTTAGATGGAAGGAACCGTAAATCTTACCTAACTGAAAAATTACTTAACTGTACTCATGATCTGTTTGTGTCTTTTCTTTGTTGAAATCTAAGGGAAAGAGATGGAGAAGATCAAGAAATGTCTTCATCCAAGTCAGCACGAACAGAAATGTCTTGTTCTCTTCTAGAACAAACCCAACCTGCCCCAGTCTTAATATGGGAAAACACACAGCAGCATCTATCTCAGAATGAGCCTCTTGACAAAGAAACAGATAACTTGATTCTAGTGAACAATTTCAAATCTGATGTGAAAAATTCTGCTCATCAGTCTCTTTGCCCGGAAAAGCTAATAACTAAAAAGAGAAAAGAAATGGATGATCAGGCCATAGAAGATGAAGTCTTGGAAGAGTTATTCAACAACAGAAAACCAGAGTTGGAAATGCAAGTGAATGTTCATAAACAAGAGGACAATGTCAATATGAGAAAAAGGACCAAGATGGATCTGGAAACAGGCAGCACTCGCAATGATGAAACAGCACTAGAAAGAGACAAAGGATCTGTAAGTGTCTTTTAAAATTTGTGTACTGAATTATTTATTTGAAAGGCGGTGTGACAAGAAGGGAAGGATGTGGGGAGAGAGAGAGATTGCAGCCAGGTGGCCATGACAACCTGGACTTGGCAAGCTCAATCTCAGCAATAGGAATTCCATGCAGGTCTCCCCGTGGTGACATGTTGAATCCAGCCTGAGCTGGATTTCCAAAAGGTAGCTTCTAAACTATGTTGATGGTAGAACTATTCTGTGCTTTCCTTTTTTTTTTTTTTTCTAAAATGTATGTATTTGTTTGAAAGAGTAACAGAGAGGGCTGTTGAGAGAGATACCTTCCAGCTGCCAGCTCACTTGACAAATGGCAATAGCAGTTACGGCCAAATCCTGGAGCCAGGAGTTACATCCTGGTCTTCCATATTGGTGACAGGGAACTAAGTACTTAAGCTGCTCCCTTCCTAGGCGGGCGTGTCAGCAGGAAGCTGGAACAGGAGTGGAGCAGGAGAATTTGAACTGGCCCTCAGGTATGGTGTACTGGTAACACAATGTGCAGCTTAAACCACGTTAGCACAATGCCAGCCCCTAGAACTGTTCTTTCTACTTTGGGACTTAATACAGATTCTAGTATGTCCATAGATTTACTGTGAGTTAAAATGGAAAACTTAGTGCTATTCCTGCAATGATTTTATCCTTTTTCAGTTATTTCTATTCTGTTTGAACTTTTATTTTATTTTCAGTGTTATTTACAAAATTGAGGGAAATGTAGAGCATGTGGGCCTCCAGTTAGGGTGGGGAGGGAGGAGGGTGGGACAAATGTATCAGTTCTTTTTTGTTTTTTTCTCATGTGTCCACAGTGGGAAAGAAAGGCAGTCACTCCTTGCTGTCAAACTACATCAGCACCTAGGGATGGGGGCCAGTCATTTGATGAGAATTAGAGACCCCGATGTGGGGAAGAATGTTGCAAGGCTGATAACTTGAGTGGTTGTGTTAGTTCTGGGTTGTGTCGGCTTCGTTGCATGAGGTTGAGAAAATTTGCAAGGTTTAACAGCTCCAAGTCTTATGAGGTCACTCCTCATCTGTCAGGCATGCTCTCAGGGCTCCCCACTGCAACAGGCCCCTGACCCCCTTCCTCAGGTAGTCTGCAGCACCCCTGCCATTGAGCAGCACACAGTAAGCCCGAGGGCCAGTGTGTGCAGGGGGCTTCCCAGCCTAGTGTCTGTCCCCTGCCCCCCACTGCATGGCATTTGCTGCAAATCTTTAAAATCAATAAGATAAAATAAGCAGCTATGCTGGCACACTGATTTACATAACACTGGATTGGCATTATCCAGGCCAAGAATGCCCACCTGCTATTGGCTGCTTTTCTCCCAACAGTAGAACACTTGTCTAGGTCCAAGACAATCTAGGCAATTGCCTCCTGCAATGGTAACATTCTTCTTAGTAGCACCCACTGCGTCTGTGGTCTAGTTCTTCCTCCCCTCATTATATCCGCCTAGTCCAAAGTTTTCCTTCTCATTTAAAATTATATCATTTTCCACTACCCTGTCATAATAGCTATTACTTGGGAGATACCATCATTATATTTACAATCAGCCTACAGTGCAGTAGTAAATATCCATTGAACATGGGCGGACACTAACTGTACTGGGTCTCACAGATACTGGGACTTATGTTGATGCCCTGTGATTTTGATCTCTTCTGTCAGCTTTCCCAGAATGTCATTCGTTCATTTAGTTAGTTATACTGGAGACTGAACATGCAAATAAGAAAGGCAATCTGAGATGTTATTTTTTCATAGGCCTTGAGTAAGATCTCTGACCTGGTGATAGACTTACATGACACATGAGAAAAAGTATAGGTCATCCCCAAGCTTACATTCTGAGAATCCACGTTGATAATTATGTGATTCTCTAAGTTACAAAATAAAAAGTTAAAGGCTGGTATTATGGTGTGGTGGGTTAAGCCACTGCGTGCCATGTCTGCATCCCATATAGGAACTGGTTTGTCTTTGCTGCTCCTCTTCTGATCCAGCTCCCTGCCAATGGCCAGGGAAAAGCAGTGGGAATGGTCCAAACGTTTGGACCCCTGCCACCTGTGTGAGACTTGGGTGAAGCTCCTGGTTTCAGCCTGGCTTAGTTCTAGGCAATGCAGCTACCTGGAAAGCGAGCCGATGGATGGAAGATATCTCTCTCCTTCTCTCTCAGTAACTCTGTGTTTCAAATAACTAGATAAATGTTATTATTAAAAAAAAATAAAACCCTAGGAGAATT
Source organism: Ochotona curzoniae (assembly GCF_017591425.1). Taxonomy (NCBI): domain Eukaryota; kingdom Metazoa; phylum Chordata; class Mammalia; order Lagomorpha; family Ochotonidae; genus Ochotona; species Ochotona curzoniae. Next base: position 72,867 of record NW_024466898.1, read on the forward strand.
AGCAGATTGGAGGATGTAGAGAAGAGGAAGGTAGGAGAAGGTTCATATATTGAATGTATGTTATCATTGTGTCTAAATGAAGTTAAAATATTCTGAAGGTGATAGCAACTGGATGTATATTAAAGTAGTCATGCCTAGTAGGGTTGAAGACAGGTATTTACTCGTAATAATTGGTGAGTGAAGCATTAATTTTCTTTAGTTCCTAAACATGCACTTTCCAATCTCCTTTTCAAAAGTGATGTGAATATTTATTGCTGTAACATTGAAAACTTTATATAAAATGATATGTCGTGCACTGTATCTAAAGGGATTGTAGTATTACTGAAAGTTTAGGAAACTCTTTATGTAATATGGTTTTGCCTAGAACATGATCTGGACATCTCAGCATGAAAGATACTGTGATTCTATACAGGACACTCTCCACTTTCATTGCAGACAAGTATCTTGAACAGTTAATGTGACTTTATAATTGTAAATATGAGTTAAGATCCCAATGTAACATATCTAAACGGAATTAAGGTGTTTTTCTTTTGATTATACAAGTCATTTGCGAGAATTAGGAAATGTGGAAGACAAAGGGAAGTACAGTGACAGTTTATTGGTATTCCCACTATAGGAATGAAGGAACAATTTCCCTCTGCCCTATGAACCTTTCCTGGAATAAAGTGACAGAATGAAGTAGGAGGAAAGGCATTTAAAGAAGGGGAAAGATTCACATCATGGGGCAAGGCCACACAAGTGTTTACCACAATCCCAGTTATGCAGAAACATAGGTCCCACTTTTCCTCAGGGAAGGGGAGAAGAAGGGGGCAGTGGTACAATGGCAAATGATTTTAGGGGAACTCAGTGTGCTTGTAGAACTTACTATAGGCCTGAACAAAGTCTGTTTGGCTTGCCCAGTGGACAGTGGCTTGTGTTTAAGATTGATTGATTGATTTGAAAGTCAGGGCTACAGAGAGGCAGAGACAAGGAAAGCTTGCATGTGCTAGTTCACTCTTCAGGTGGTCACAGCCTCCAGGACTGGCAGGTGAAGCCAGGAAGTTCTAGGACTCCAGGTGGGAGGCAAGTAGCTCAAGGTCTTGGGCCATCTTCTGCTGTCAGCCATCTGGGAGACCCTCATGGAGCTCCTGGCTCCTGGAACCTGGGTTTGGCCTGGCCCAATCCTAGTTGTTGTGTCCATTGGGTGAGTGAACCAGCAGAAGGAAGATCTTTTTCTGCTTCTTTCTCTGTAACTCTGCCTTTCAAGTTAAGTAAATATGTATATTTTTGGTAACTCCTATGAGCAATATTTTATGAATTTTATTCCTTTAGCAAGAAAGTGAAATTGGGAAGAAGTTTAATCTCAAGCAAGAATCACTGTGGTCAGTCCAAGAAGTGTCCATCAAAGAAGAAGCTTGCGTGAGGAAATTTTTATGTGTTCTATTTTTTTTGTACGAGATCTGACGTGTAGGGAGCAACTGTCATCTGTTTCCTTCATTGTACATTCTTAGGATTAATTGTTTCTCTTTCTGCAATTCTGATCCTGTTCTTCCTTGTGCCTCCTCTGGAAATGAATGCTGTTGTTAACTGTGACAGTATGGAGTCATTCCTTGCCTCCTGTGACATCAGTAGGTACATGACCAGGAGCAAGACATTTTCAGACTCATAAAAAATCAAGTTCTTAAATAATGAAGGTGAAACCTGGAGGGCAGGTGGGAGATGTGAGATATTTGTGAACTGTGGAGCTATTAGGCTACTGCTTTTTAGAAAGAGTCCCTGACAGTGCTCTGCCTGTCTCAGGAACCCCTGCTTGCTGTCTCTTCTGGTTTTCCTTTCCTTCCTGACTGCCTGTAATTTAGACCTGTTAGCACTTTCCCCTGTTATTGTTTCCAGTTTAGCAGCTTCAGGAGCAGCTGCAACAGTGGTGCTGTGTGACTGACTAGGTAGCTAATAGCAAATGTCATGAATCAGAGGTCACTGTTAGCAAGTGAAGGATGTCTGAAGGAATCCTGAGGCTGATTTTAGAACTCTTCATCTGGAGAAAGAAATGGCTTGTGAGTGAATGAGGTAACGTCTGAAAACAAAGATTGATTATTTTGAGGTATTAAAGAAATTAAAAATAAAAAAGTGCTGAGAATCCATGAATGCCTAAGTATGGTAGATGACCTGTGGAACATGTAGAATATGTAATCATCTGTGTGAGCCGTTCTAATGAGAAGCAGACAGTGCTGAGGTTTTGTATTGAGAACATATGCACGAAGGTGAGCTGTTTATTTATTAGGATAGGATACTAAATTTAAAATCCCATATGATTTGTATTCTCCTATTACAGGCCAATGTGTTGAAATGTTTCCAAAGTTATAAAGCATTTGAATTAATAATTTTGGGGATTTGAGGAAGATATGATTTGGTTCCAAATACAAAGTGCAGGCACCAAAAGCAAACTTGTGTCTCCTCAGACGTTCTAAGTTTTTGCCATAAGTTCCTAAATAACAAGTAATTTTATTTCTCCCGTTTCCATCCCTTATGACTCCATTTAAGAACGATGATGAACTTCGGGAAGATGGCGAGGAGTTTCCAAAGAAGCTGTTACTGACTGAATTTAGATCATTGGTGGTTATCTCCACTTCCAGAAATCTGTCGGATGTAAATATTGATTATGGTCAACTGAAGAATTTCAAGAAATTCAAAAAGGTAGTTCTTTCTTTAAGTGTATCACAAGAGGGCAGTGTTTGAAATGTTTTTAGAAATATTGTTAAGATTAAATGGTAATGAAAGCAGTTTATGTTCAAAATGGATGCAGTTTCTTCTACTTAAAAGCTGAGCACAACCAGTAATGAAGGCTGCAGGCATTCTATTATTTCATGCCTTTATAAAACCAAATAGAAACCCAGTCATGTATCCCTTAACAACACTGAGATACATTCTGAGGAGACAGTTTCATCATTGTGCGATACCATGGTGTAGATCATATCACCTGACTACGTATCTAGCTTATATATTAAAACTGTTTGGAACCAGTGTCAATAATGTAAGTGTATCATTGACCCACATTACTCCATGGACACTGAATGTTGCATCAGATCTGAATTCCTGCTTATTAAGGAACTGACATTACATAAACTTGATTAGCGCAACTAATGGAATATCACTGGTTCAATCAGTGCGAGTTTATTATCTGTTCTGGGGATTTGTTTCTTGATCCAGACCTAACACTAACTGGTGGCCTTTGCCCTCTGCATTTGATCAGAGGACAGTAATTATTTCAGTGTCTGCCGTAACTGACATAGTGTAGCTCTTTGTCTGTGATGTGAGCGTGTACTGTTGTCATTTCTCAGGTTGATTTGTACCTGCTATGATGCTATCTAGAGGGGTCTGAACTCCGTCCGACAGGAGCAATCTCTTCTGCTTAGACAAGATCCCTCTCATATGACGCCTTTTTAGTGGTGCACTTGCTCTTTCCCAACTCACAGCTGTGGCTTGTGAATAGAAACTCAAAAGGGACGAGATTTTATTATTGATTAAGTTACCAGGGAAAAATGTGGTGTTTGCTATTGGTATGTAAATAAGTATAAAACAGTGTAAGTAGTTAAATATTTAGAAAGTAGTTTGAATATATAAAAATCATGAGAAATATTGATATGCTAAAAATTATTTTTAAGCTACAAATGGTATTCAAACCAAATTTATTTGGAAATGGTACTGAATTGCCTCTAATTAAAATGAATTTGAGTTCTATCTAAATCAGTAATATGGTGGTTGTTGTGCTTTGAAAAATGCATTTGCACACAGAATGTTTTTAGTGCAAACTGTTCATTTGTAAATAGTTAAAAGGTCATTTAGAGTATGAATTGATCATTGTATTTGTTAGTTAAGTGTTAAAAACCGTATTACTTTGACTGATTAACAGGTCACGTTTCCCGGAGCAGGAAAACTGCCACACATCATTGGAGGATCAGATCTAATAGCTCATAATGCTCGAAAGAATGCGGAATTGGAAGAGTGGCTAAGGCAGGAGATGGAGGTTAGTACAAGTGAAGCCCACAAACTGAGATACACTACAGATGCAAGTTTCTTAAGATTGAGCTCTTAAAAACAACTACTTAGAACCAGAAACAAGGATAACTGGCCTGAGATCATTCAAGAAACGTGAGATCTGAAGCCTTGAGATTAATCTGTACTTTCTGGATCACTTCTATTAGAAAATTCTACTTTATTGGTATTAGTTTACAAAATGGTACATAAGCAAGTGGGTTAGTTAACATTCTGATCTAAACAGGAAAAAGTTGCCAGCCACAAAAAAATATGGGTGTGTAGACTTCTGTAGGTTATTACAAATCTATCAGTGATAAATTTGATAGATAGCCTGCTGTTTCTAAAGCAGGAACTGTGTGTAAGTAAACATACCTGATCATTTATCATAGGGAATTTTCTTGAGTAGTGCCCATTTTGGAAACCATTAAAATATGGTGTGCCTACCAACAAGTGCACGATAGCTGCAGATCAGTGGGTGTTTCTGTGCTCACAACCACCATCCAAGTTAAGAACAAAACATTCCTAACACCAGGGCTCCAGTTTTTATTTAATCTGTTCTCTTCTGAAAGTCCAATTTGGCATCAGTTAGATTTTCTCACCTTTTTCTCCCATGCATCAGACCACTTTTCTACATGTTTTCTTTCTTTATGTCACTGAACTTTATTTTTGGTGATGTCTTCGGATCATCTCCCCATTTACAGCTTCTTTCTTCAGTTCTGGTTGGTATGTCCTCAGTCCATTGAGTTCCAATTCAGCCTAGTGTATTGTTGGATCACTGGGAGTCTGTTGCATTCTTCTGTAAATTTTCTTGTTTCCTGCTGATTCTTTTAAGTTCCTCTTTCCTTTGCCTGTGAGATCAGTACCTGGTATTTCTTGATCCTTGATCTGTTTTGCCCTTTTTTCCAGAGTATCTATTTTGTATGCTCTGATTGTGATCACTTTCCTTGGAATGTTATCTGTGTGTTTTCTTTGGATTGTAGGTTCAGTTTATTTCCTCCAGAAAAATAAAGTTTGCATCTATATGCCAGTCTTGCTCACCAATACGTGACCACTTTACAGTCTCTTGTGATACTTGTTTTTGGAGCACTCAGTATGTATTTGGAGTCAGAAGCCTAAAGTAAAATTTCATTTCCTTCTTTTATCAGGTGCCAGAGTCGAGACACACACAGTGCTGTGGTCTGTCCTGTGTTTTGTAGTTTACGTTTCTTTCTCCCTTTAGTGCTGAGTTCATCCTCCCCTTGGGTTTTCTTCTGTGTCCCTGCCAACATCACAGAAAGTGTGTCATTTGTTGCCTCTCTGCTGTAAACACAGAGGGTATTGTTTGTGCCTCTGTCCAGCTCCCCTGCTCTATCTTTTGATAGTCCAATGTTTCCACTTTCTGGATGACTTGCTTGTTTGAAGTATCCCTTTTTCAGCTTGAAAGTCCGTAGGAAACAGAATATATACCATTGTCGAATGTTCTCCACTTCTTTTCCTAGAGTACTGTATAAGTGTTCTGATTTTTGAATATAGTTCTGAAGCTTCATTTTAGGAGAGTCTCTGTGAAAGCTTTTAAAATATTTTTCTTATTTATTGGTCTCTACATTTAAGGCATAACTGTCTTATTGCTATCTACTTCTACTTCTTTTGCAAATTTTTAGGCTTTATGTTATTTTTATTTGAAAGGCAGAGTTACAGAGAGAAGGAGAGACAGAGAAGGATGTTCTTCCATCTGCTGGTTCATTCTCCAAATGGCCACAACATCCATAGCTAAGTGATGTGAAGACATGGGCCCAAGAACAGGTCTGGAGATGCAGGATATGATTAGGAAGGTGACAGGAAGCCAGGTTCTCCAGGGATTTGCACCTTGTAAGGGTCAGACTCAGTCACTGAAGGGTTTTGGATGGCAAATGAAGGGATCAGAGGCGGGTTTGAGGAAATGCCCTCAGCACATGGTTTTTCTGTTTTAATGTGTTAGAAGCCTGAGGACTTTAGCATGAAAAGTACTGCCTGGCTGGGGTAGTTCAGCAGCCACTTCAGCATGCTCAGCTGGGACTAAACGGAAGGAGCCCATTTGCTGCTGGGGAAGCACCCCCATCTCAGGCTCAGGAGTGGTCTTGTGTCAGTGCACTGGAATTCCATGTAGTAGAAGGGTTCTGCTGGAAAGATCAATTAAAAACTCAACAAACTAATAATATGTGTGGGACACATGTAGAAGGCAGGTCGGGTAGAATTGTTCTGTTCAAGCACTGGGGCAATGATAGTCTCAGTGTGAAGTGAAAACAAATGATTTGTGGAGGGGGAGATGGTCGGGAGGCCAGAGCTCACTGTGACGCGTCAGCCTGGATATTCATGTCCTTAATATTCACCCCTGAGCAAATGTTTGAAAGTGTGTTCATTTCAACAGGTGCAAATTCAGCACGCCAAGGAAGAATCGCTTGCTGATGATCTCTTTAGGTAAGGTTTAATTCAGCTTTCTTAAACTTTGCATTGTTATTTATATAGATTCCTTTTTGTTGTTCTGCCCTTTTGGACAAATAGGCCCTTCACTACGGGAATGTTTTATTTTTAGGATACCTATTTCCTTGTACTATTTGAGCACCTCTCAGTTGGGCTTATTGGGTATAGCTTTCAAATTTGGGTCCATGCAGTTGTGCTGTAACACAAGGTAGTTAACATCCGTATTGGCTCATGCAGGGAAAAGGAGGCTTCCTGAGCTAGCTGAACTTGACCACTTTCTGAGATTTATTTTCAACTCTTCAGTAGACTTATTAATGAAAGGGGCTTTACATTAAAACAAAATGACAGACATTAACTTTAATTGGCACATAGATAAAAACAAAGAAAAATAGATTGGAGTTTTCAAAGTTTGTGGGAGGTTTTAGAGGAGTGTAATGAGTGTTGAAAATGTAATAGGCCAAACAAGTCTTAGTTGACGCTCAAATACTAAACAGAAGAGAAACACAGTGTGAGGGTGCATTTTCCTAATTTTTTTTTTCTCTAATCGTAAAGACAGAAGAAAGTCATGTACTTTTCACAGTCAGTTTGGTTGATTCTCTAATTTTGGAAATACAATCCACTTTTTTTAGATGAGAATGCCTTTTATACTGGTTTAATACTGATTTCTTCAGGATTAAATGCGACTGTCAGGTTGCCCAATTATATTTGTTTAATTGCTGTAGCAGAAACTTTTCTACAGTTATAATTCTATTTGGGGTTCATTCTGTTCTGTTGTGCAAATGGTATGCTTTAATTTCTGAGTGCAGGTGTGTGGGATCCATTCCAAGCCCTACTGAAAGAAGTATAAACATACCGTGACTTTTAAACTATTGTTTTAATTATTTTAGTGCTTTATAACATTTTTTGTTAATGATTTGTTTCAGTTTACAATATATTCATAAAAGCAACATCAAAGGCATAAATGAAAATGAACTGCCAGTCCTTTAATAAAGGATGAAATTGGCATTTCCATCCTGTTGGCTATTGTGTGTGTCTTAAGCTTTCAAAGTAAATGATGATCCCTTACTTTAACATTCTTTAATGCCAATTCTTTCCTTGCAGATATAATCCTAATGCAAAAAGAAGAAGATAACTGAAGGTTTTAAAAAGAAGCTGTGAGGAACGATTTCTAGCAAACACTTCACGCTAACTGGGTTATATACATTTAGTATATAGAAGAAATTTAAGTCACAAATATTTTATGGCCTAAGTTTGTTTAATAAAATGGACAAAACTCTGTTCCTTTCTTGTGTAACTCTGCTGCAGTCCTCATTATTTGATTCCCCTCAGGAAAAAAGAGAGAGAGAGAGAGAGAAATCCATGATACCATGCCCTTTGTGTGCAGAGTATTAATACTTATTCAAATTCCTGCGCATGTAATATTTTCAGTAATTTTCTACACAAGTGAGAGCATAATGTTTACTGTGTTCTGCACTTTGCCCGTTTCCATTTAGTAGTTTATATGACCATACGCTTATTTGTATAATTTTTACTCTTCTTTGTTTGTTTGTTTTCCATCTTGCTGTCATGTTTAACTGAAGGGACCCAGATGAAATGGCTATTCTAGTAGTAGGGACTGAGGATTGTATGGAAATCTCCAACAAGCATGTGCTGGCCACAGGGAAAACCCAGCAAAGTATGAATAATGAAAAACATTGCACAGAGACTAGCCTCAGGTGACTGGAAAAGGAAGACAAGAAATACTGAATGTTTGGAAACTAAATGACACAGTCAATAAGTAATCGATGGGTCAAGTTAGAAATTACAGTGTGGATGGGAATACATTAATATCTGAATGATGATGACAGTGTCGGAGCAGAAGTTGTGGAGACAGCCAGCCCAGTGGTCGGGTGGAGCTTCAGAGCCTCGAGTGCATTCATGAAGAAAAGTAAAAATCACTCCTGACACATCATTACCAAGAAATTAGACGAAGAGCAGCAAATTAAGCCCCCTCAAGGAAGGACATTGAAATGATAAAGGCTGAAGGGTTAGGTGCAAAACCAAATTTGGTTCTTTGGAAAGCATGGATTAAAGTTGAAAAACTGGGGCCAGTGTTGTGGTGCAGGAGATGAAGCCATTCCTTGCAACAGTAGCACACGCTCATCCTGTGTTAGGGCACTGCTTTGAGTTTCCACGGGTCTGTTTCCAAGCCAGCTTGCTGTTGATGTGCCTGGGAAAGCAGCAGGTGAAGCCAAGTCCCTGGGCCCTGTCACCCACGTAGAAGACCCCGGGGGAGTTTCTGCTGCTGCCTGGTCTGGCTCAGTCTTGGCTTGTTGCAGGCATTTGGGGAGTGAACCAATAAATGGAAAAATCTTTGGTTCTCTCTCTCTTCCTCTCTTATTCTGATCCTCAAGTAGATGGAAGTAAACGGATAAACATTAAAATACATAAGAGAGATGGAAGTGACAAACTTGGCGAGTGTGTGATAATGAAATTCTCCTTCTCCATGGGTTGGAATAAGTCAGGCAACTCCTCTGGAAAAACTTAGCTGTGTCAGCTAAAGCTACTGCCGCCCCTCCAGCAACTAGACATGCACCTGCCAGAAGTGAGAGCATGTGTGTGCCAGAGACCACAGGGCTGTGCATTGCAGTAATTCCTCCACATGAGGGGAAAACGTGACTCCATCAACAGGAGAAGAGGTGAATTGTAGTGTATCCACACAGGCGTGGAGAGGCTGACTCCTGTTTAAAGATGTCATGTCTTATTTAACGATGAGGTCAAGAAGCCATTTGTATTGATTTTTTTTTAAGTGAGCAAGACTAATCTGTCGATCACTTGGTACTCTGAGGTGGTAAAGTAGAAGAGCTGCATTCTGGGATCTGGGGAGTTTCATATCAGGCGGCACAGGTGCCGACAGCTCCAAGTGAGTTTCCAAAGGAGCCAGGGGGCGTGGGCCCTTGTGTAAGTGAGCAGCTCTAGTTTACTACAAAGGAGGAAACACTCCATCAAAGGAAATTTCTGCATGCTGTCAAATGGGCTGCACGATCAGGGTAAGAAAACAACAGATGAATAAATATATATATACAGTGTGTCTAGGAAATAGATATAATAAGGCTCATTAAGTAGAAGTCCGGTAGCCTTTTGCATGCACCTGGAATGCTTCCTGACACCTGCAGTCAAGGAGGGGAGCTGACCAGATGTTGACATTCCCCAGCAGCAACTTGACAGGTGCAGTAAGAGCTTTACTTGGCTTGTGGCTGTAGGGAACTCAAGTCCAAGATCAGGCAGTCCCATGGTTTGGCCTCCCACAAGGGTAGTAGATGGCCCAGGGAAGACTGCAGGGGGAGCCAGGCAGCCAAGCCAGTGCCTGGAACCCACTCTGCGACAAGCACTACAGAGGGCCTTCAGCCCTCCCACTAGGCCCCACCCTCTAAGGGCTCCCCCAGGTCACCTTAGCATCACCCCCTGGTCCAAGCCTGTGCACATGGTGCCTGGGGACAGTGTGTGAGGTAAGAAGAGTGGAAAGGAAAGGCAGCAGTTGTTAGACCTGGAGCAGGAGGTGCTGATTCTTGTCCAGCATGGTCGTTTGGTGAGGTTTCACTGTTGTATCCTGATAATTTGTGTATTAAAAAAAATATGTGGATATCTTTTTTTTTTTAAAAAGCACTTTAAAGTTGTCTATAAATGTGTGAGGATATTCAGAGAAGTGTCCAGAAAGCCATTTGATCATCAACTATGGACCATGATGTAATGGTTCATCTCCAGTCTGTCCCCCAAGGGCCTCTGT
>NW_024466899.1:0-25810 GCF_017591425.1 Ochotona curzoniae
TCTCCCACATGACTGCAGGGGCCCAAGTTATTCGGCCATCCTCCACTGTTTTTCCAGGCCCATTTGCAGGAATAGGACTAAAAGTGGAGTGGCCAGGACTATAAGTTGTGCCCTTTTGGGATGCTAGCACCACAGGTAGTGATTTTTATCTACTATGCCACAGTGCTGGCCCGGATGCCCTTTCATTATCTTCCTTTTCCTATGATCATCCACCATCCCTATTAGAGGGATCTATTTGCAAGTATATAACTGAGCCCAGTTGGAAATCTAGTGTAAGCTCAACTAAGTATCTTTAATCACTGTGCAAAGTCTCTCTTACAATATAAAGTAACAGCTCCAAATTCTGATAAGCATTTTTGGAAACCATTACTCAGCCTACAATACGGTCACACCTAAAATGTCATTCAAAGTCATTATGTGTCATTAAAATAACTTTCTACTTAAATATAAATATGACAAAATGAACTATGCAACTAAATAAGTTGTAACAAGCAAAAATATTACCTTGACAGGGGACAAAGAATGTAGCTTATAGATCCTATCGTTGCTTATATATTAGTAAATTATTTATGTTATGCAACAAATGCTACAGGCCATAAAGAAGCAAAGTAGGTAGTTTAATTTATAAATACATTTTGTTGAATCAGTAACTCAAGCAAAACTTCATATATGCATTCTTTTCATATATATATGTATATATTGAAAGGAAGACTGAGTATTTAATGGATATCAGAGGATATTCAGAATCTGCTGCATATCGTTTTGAATGTCATAAAATATCACTTTAAATGTTTGGATTTATCTGAAAGTTATTTCAAATAAATAAAATGTAAAAGAATAAGCTTTTCATCCTTCAGACTCAAACTGTGAAACCCCAATAAATACCTTTTTTTGTGTCACTCATAAATTCGAGATGATGGTAGTTACCGAAGTGGAGTTTCAATAATATTTTGTGTGATGACAGCATAATGTACTGATTTCCCAAAACTTATAACAAGTTTGAAGAAAAAAGATTCATTTTGTAACTAAATTCTGTTATGTTTGTACTTGAAAATTATTTTAGTTAATAAATATATACTGTAAGCATTTACTAGAAAATATCACTCCTAAACACAAAAAATTGTCTAAAGGCTTCAGATCAATCTTATAATTTCCTTAATTGTTTCATATACTTGTTCTTTTACAAAGACAAAAATTAGTAGAATAAAAATCTCCAAGTACTAATCTTGCAGAAGCATCATATAATCCCCAAACTCAAGAAGAATCTTATGAAGATAAATGAACTAATACGTATTTCAAGGTATCAATAGAGTTACAAACATTTCAAGCATGCTATCAAATGAGATATCATGCTTTATTCTGTACTATTTAACATAAAACACAAGATAACATTTACAATCAAACACAGGATAAGAAGAAAACAGTGCTTATACAAGCCATGACACTCAACAGGAAGTTGCCAACACACACTTCCTTCAGTATCAATCAAAAATAACATCTCGACTTAGAGTAGCCATCAGAATATTCATGTTCAAGGAAAATAGCTTAGAACTTGAAAAGAACCCAATCTCTCCATAAAGACTTTCTTTTACTTTGAGCAGCTGCTGAAAAAGCAGTTTGTCAATGCTCATCATTAACTTTCATTTAAAATGTTCTCTGCCACATTTTTACCTATTCAGAGGATTGACTGGTACAAAGTTACAAATAAGCTTTTTTGCTTGATTCTAGGATCTCAGAAAATAAATGGAAATAAAATTTTACTTCTTAATTAAAATAATAATTTCACAGGTAAAAAGTAACCTCCCTGAAAACACAGATTTTCTTTTTTCATTTCTTTTGGTAGAGTAAGTGCTTAGTAAAATAAAAAGAATGTTGCTGGTGCCACGGCATTTTAGGCTAAGTCTCCATTTGTGGCACTGGGCATCACTTACGGGTATGAGTTTGATCCTGGCTGCTTTACTTCCAATCCAGCTCCCTGCTAACAACCTGTGAGAGCAGCAGAGGTGTTCTCAAGTCCTTGGGCACCAGCACGCACATGGGAGATCAAGAAGAAGCTCCTGGATTCTGATAGATTCAGCTCTTGGCTTTGTGGTCATTTGGGGAGTGGATTAGCAGATGGAAAATCTCTCTGTCTCTCCTCTCCGTAACTCTGACATTTAAATGTAACTCTACCTTTCAAATAAAAATAAGTCTTCAAAAAATACAATTTAAAGAAAGGAAGAAGGTAAGAAATTCAAGAAGAAACAGAAGGAGGAGAGATGAGGAAAGGAAAAAGAGAAGAGTCTTAGTAGGACAGAGAAAAGCTGGTGACTCAACTACCTTTATTTTATTCCCTTTGTGGAAATAACTGAAAGTTTTACATCTGACATTCAACTGACATTTATCTGAAATTGGTATTCCTGGATTATTTTGATGAGTCACTTAGAAAATATCAAATACAGATATTTCTGTCAATGATTGCAACTTGTCTTTTTCTCTTTTAGGATATTTTGATGTAATTGTTGTTCACAGGCACTTCTGAGTTTGTCTGGAAAATGTAACATGTTCATTAGAAGATATGCCAAGAATATATTTTCCTTTATCTTTTTCCTTAAAAACTTTTATATTCACACTGATGATATTTGCATTGTTCTTCTGAATACGCTCTGAACATATTGCCTTAATGATGATTAGTCATTCTGTATTCATGTATCACTTTATGATTTATGAAACCTCTGTATATTTTCTCCCTTTTCTGTTTCACAAACGAAAACAATGGACTGAAACTCAGAAGGACATAGCCAAGGTCAATATGTTGATTTCTTGCATAGCTAGGATTCTTTTTTTTTTTTCTGATACTGAAACAATTTTCTTTCCCCTAAAGAAGAGTGTATTTTTTTTTTTAAAGATTTATTTTTTATTATTTTTTCATTGGAAAGGCGGATATACAGAGAGGAGAGACAGAGAGGAAGATCTTCCGTCCGATGATTCACTCCCCAAGTGAGCGCAACGGGCCGATACTATGCCGATCCGAAGCCAGGAGCCTCTTCCGGGTCTCCCACGCGGGTGCAGGTTCACAAAGGTTTGGGCCGTCCTCGACTGCTTTCCCAGGCCACAGGCAGGGAGCTGGAAGGGAAGCGGGGCTGCCGGGATTAGAACCGGCGCCCATATGGGATCCCGGGCGTGCTAGGCGAGGACTTAACCACTTGCGCCACCGCTCCGGGCCCAGAGTGTATTTTTTTTTTCTGAATAATGATAAATGTAGCTCATTCTTGTTTTTCACTGGAAGTTTTCTATTTACTTATATCTTCTGTTTCTGTTTTGCAACATTGTTTTCTTTTGTTACTTAAGTGAAAAGCAAACAAAAAAATCAGAAAAACTACACTTAGCCTTCTAGCTTACAATCCTGTTGTCTTAAAAACTAGAGAATTAATATGGGGGTTTAGTATTCATTGCCTGAATGACTTCCAGTATTTCAAATTTCTCAACCTGGCTAAAATTCAGAATTTGCCAATTATGTTTTATTCAGAAAAAAATAGTCTAGGAATTAACAGTTGAAAGTGGATGGCATCTGAGCAACCAAGATGCACTGCAAGAAGCTACCAAAAGGAGGCTGACATTGAGGATAAAATGCAGTTATTTCAAACACATGCACAATGGTGAAAGTTTCTTCAGCGCCAAGAAACCTGTCAGAGATATCTTCTAAAAAAGGCTTTGTCTACTTTTTAAAAAGACTGGTAGAAATTATCCTACCCTGGCATTTGGCAAATTTAAATATTGGGAAATTCAAACTCTCAATTTAGATCTTCTAAGAAAAACAGAAACAAGACAATGAAAGTATTAGATATTTTTGACATCTTCCCAAGCATTCTACCACAAGTAATTACATTAGAAAGAGGAGAGTCCTTAACTGGACTTAAATGTTTAGCATAAAATATCAAAAGTAATAAGTCATTTTAACATGTTGGTGCCAGAATAAAACAAAATGTAACTTTTTAATCTGCCACACACATGGAATTTGGCAGAGCACCTCAAAGATAACAGTAACCATACTGCAACTCAGATTCACCCATAGCTCCCAACACTCCCTCAGTGTTTTTCATTTATAACATGGTAAGTTAAGGAGTCCATGTCAAAATAGGAATACATTATGGCTAACTCAGAGGTCATGTCACTGATCTCACTCCCCATCCCTCAACATTCAACATTAGAATCATTTTTATTAGCTAATAACTTCTGTCCAGGTCATTACTGTGTTATCTAACTATTAGGAGCTATTTGAAAAAAGTTTACTAACGGCATTGGTGCAATAGCTCAACTCACTAATCCTCTACCTGCAAGCACATGGTCTCCCTAAGGGTGCTGGTCAGTGTCCTAGCTGCTCCACTTCCCATCTAGCTCCTTGCCTGTGGCCAGGGAAAGCAGCAGAGGATAGCCCAAAGCCTTGGGAGCCTGTACCCATGTGGGAAACCTACAGGACACTCCAGGATCCTGGTTTCATGTCATCTAACTTCTGGGTGTTATGGCTATTTGAATAGGGAACCAGCACATCTTCTGATCTTCCTTCTCCGTGTCTGTCTCTCTGTGCAAAGATGCCTTGGCCTACAACACTAAAGGATTGGAATGTGATCTGGTTTCCTTTTGTTAACTTCCTATGACAGGAGAGTTTTACGTTTAAATAATTAGAGTTGTACAAAGAAGTCCCATTCTCCCTATACTCACAGACCAATCTTGCTGCCTACCATTTGTTTCACATGTACTTTAGTGAAACAGATCTATTTGCAAGTCCTGCTCAATTCTTAATCACATTTCTGTGTCTTGTGCCAATTCCATTTATTGCTTGAAACTGTGCTTCCTGTGTCTGCACAATAAAATCTTGGAAGGAACACTTCAGAGGCCACCTATCTAAAGAAGCCAGCATTGAGCCCAGCAGTTTACAAATGTTCTGTCCATCCTCCAAATGAAGATAGCCCCTTCTCATACTCATCGGTGTTGAATTGTATGTGCATATTATCCTCCGAACTGTACTCTCACTGACAGCAGGAGCAATTTCCTGGACCATATGCACATATATCCACAGTACAACACTGCAAACATTAGGATGTGTCTAGTAACAATAATTTCATTTAGCGAAATTAAAACACGAGCGTAGCATTGTCATAAGGTGCTGTTGCAAAATATGTGAAGAATGACTTAGAATGTTGTAGAAACAAAGCTGTGGGAGTTCAGAATGACTATATAAGGTTAGATTCTTGGTTGCTGGTATAGATGTTTGTAATTTGTCAATTTTTGCATTTATTTATTTATTATCTCCATTTCATTTTAAAGCGATCATGAGAGAGATTTTCCATCTACTGTTTCACTCCACAAACGTCAATAAAGCCAAAGCTGGGCCAGTTCCGAGCCAGAGCCGGAATGCAAACTGATTCTCTCACATAAATGGCAGATCCCAGGAACTTGGGCCATCACATGCTGCCTGCCAGGGTACACATTAGAAGGAAGCTAGATTAAATGACAGAAATGAAACCAGGCACTCAGTTACAGGATGAAGGGTTCCCAAGTCACAGTTTAACCATGTGCAGTGATGCCCGTACCCTTCTTCATTTCTGCTTTTCAGTTTCGAAGCTGGGAGGATAAGGAGAAATTTAAGAATATGGAGTAAGTTTCATTTTTTCTCCTACCAAATAAGACGATTTTTGACATGTAATCCCTAAATTATTATCAAAGCTTTGACAAAAGAAGGAAGAAGTTTAAGCAGAGGGGGTAGGGAGACCTAAGAGATATACTCTCATTTCACTTTTTACAGCAGGCAAAAATTCAATCTTTCAGTCAAATTGGGTTACAAACCTGTACTACATCAGCTGAGTACATCACAAAAATGCTTTCACTGGATTGAATTTTAATATTATCCTTTTAGTTTTTATCCATGTTGTCATTTAAAAAGAATCCATAGCTGAACCATTTTACAAAGATACTATCCATTACATTTTTCTATATTTTTTTACTTAATCTGCAATATTACAATTTTCTTTAAATTCTGCTTTTACTTCATTTTTTGTAAAACTAGAACTTAGTAATATTTGCAATTTTTATGGAAATTGCTCTACATAATATTCGAGTTTTATTTTGTAAAGATACAGGGCGGACATTTTATACAGACATGCCCACATCCCACATTAGAGAGTCTAGGATGAAGTCCCACCTCTATTCTGATTCCAACTCCCTGCTAATGTATTCTGGCTAGCAGCAAGTGATGGCTGTAGTTTTTGGTTCAAAACCAGCTGTGTGCAAGACCTGGACTGAGTTCTCAGTTCCAATCTTCAAGCTGGTTCCAATACCTCCAGCTACTACAGGCTTTTGAGTAACAGATATATTTGTCTCTGTCTGCCTCTCACTAGTTCTTTGTCTTTCAAAAAAAGAGAAATAAAAAATTTAAAAAGCACATTTGAAGAACAAATACAGATGTTGTATTAATTCATTAATAATTAATTCCGCAAGTACCTGCTTTAGATGCTAGAAATAGGATAAAAGCATACAATATCAAATTTTGGATAGCAGTTGTAGTGCAGAAAAGAATAATAAGGTAGAAAAGATGAGAGAAAGGTTTGCAAAATGTAATACTGTCTAGAATTATGGCTTTTTTTCACTCATTAATTTATATACTAAATAAAATTATATTATCTACAATGTGCCAAAAGTGGTAATATGTAGCAAAAACATGAGAAATAAAACAGACAAGATGCATAATTTCAATGGGCAGAGATTATTATTAGCTATTAAAGCATCTTTTCTGTATTTTTCAGGCAAGGATAAGTTACGTAGGAGGTTTAGGAAGGGGATAATAATGCTGTAGGAATTTCAGACAGAGGAGTATGCAGAAGAGATTTTAATGAGGCATCACTCTATGTAGGAAAATGAATGAGAAAGCCGTGACGAAATGATGAAACTCTGGAGTAAGACACTATCAGAGGCTGAGGAGCTAAGTACAAAGAGACGATTCATTTTTAGAAAGGAGTATTGGCAGGACTTTATGACTAAGTGGGAGTGGGTGATGTAAGAAGGGGAAAGAATCAAGAATAACTACCAGTTTTCTTTTGGAACAACTACATGGATTGTGGTTACCATTAGTGAGTTCATTTTAGGACAATGTGGAACATTGGTAAATTATGATTAAATGGTGGTTGGTGTTATAGATAATCAGAATAGTTCAAAAAATAAAAGACAGAATTGAGGAATATCAACTTTTAAATAACAAGTGCAAGAACAATTGTTCACAAAGACTGAAATTAATAAACAAAACAAGAAAATTCACATAAGCTAGATGCCATAGAAAGAAGAGATTTTTATATCAAATATCAATATATCAAATATTTAGCCTGAATAACATTGTTTATCTAATGAATTTCAAAATTAAATATGTTATAGGAAGCTATTAAATATACAACAACTAACTACAATTATCTTAAATAATTGTACTTCTGATTTTAAAATACATTGCATATATTTTATTGTTGCAAATAACCTTCCCAAAAAGAAGTGGACGACACTTTAGCCATTTCTTTCAGTCCTTCATGTACTTCTAGTCTTTCAGCTCACAAAAACAAGATACAATATATCAATTTCATATCGATGGAGAGAATTGTAAAAGTTACAGAGATGAATATAAAACAACACTGTTAGAAATTAGAATATCACAGGCTACAATGTGAGCTCTGACAGGTGGCATTTATGAAAGAAATCCAATTGAATTGTAAAACAATGAAAGTCGAATATCTTGAGAAACATAAACATATGCAAAAATAACTTGTATCTGTTATCAGATTTCCCACTCAAACACTGGAAGACCCAGAATGTTCACAAAATGTCCCTACCAATTTTTTCAGGTGAGGAAAGTTTTGAAAGGATTGAATTTGCCCAAAACCATTAGTCAGCTCATTGGCAGAACAAGGATTTCCAAATGAGACAATTTTAAGATATCTCTATTCATATTTACTAATAGGGAACCCTTTAAAAGTAAATCCACAGCATAAAAATATCAATATATTGGACCCAGCAGTGTGGCCTAGCGGCTAAAGTCTTCGCCTTGAACACGCCAGGATCCCATATGGGTGCCGGTTCTAATCCCAGCAGCTCTGCTTCCCATCCAGCTCTCCTCTTGTGGCCTGGGAAAGCAGTCAAGGACAGCCCAAAGCCTTGGGACTCTGCACCCGTGTGGGAGACCTGGAATAAGTTCCTGGATCCTGGTTTTGGATCGGCATAGCACCAGCCTTTGCGCTCACTTGGGGAGTGAATCATCAGATGGAAGATCTTTCTCTCTGTTTCTCCTTCTCTCTGTATATCTGCCTTTCCAATACAAATAAATAAATCTTAAAAAAAAATACCAATATACATCCATTAAAAAAATGCTTGATTAGGGCCCAGGGCAATGGCCTAGTTGTTAAAGTCTTAGCCTTACATCACCGGGATCCTGTGTAGGTTCCTCTTGTAATCCAGGTGGCCCCACTTCCTGCTCAGCTCCCTGCTTGTGGTCTGGGAAGACCTTGAGATCCTGTGGCCACATGGGACACCTGGAGGAAGCTCCTGGCTCCTGGCTTTGGACTATCTCAGATCTGGCCATTGCAGCTATTTGGGGAGTGAAGCAGCAGACGGAAGATCCACCTCTCTGTCTCTTCTCCTCTTTGTAGATCTGACTTTCCAATGGGAATAAATTAATCTTATAAAAAGATGCTTGATTGGCATTTAATACTTGTACATCTTTATGGGACATGGTATAATATTTGAACATATAATTGCAGCATAAAATTAGCATTTATGCTTCTTTTTTTATTGGAACATATCCACTCATATATTTCAGTTCTTAAACCAGTATATAATACATTCTTGTGAATAATAGTTGCCCCAGCTGTACTACAATAATACTGTGATTAACAGATCAATGAATGAAAAAAGTGGCAACTATATGATTTTATACACTATGCAATGCTATAATATATATAAATATATTGGAAAAGAAAAATTCTGAGTCCAAATAAGTTCTATACAAATCAGAATTTTTTGTGAGAATATTGACAGGGTTATAATTTTTAGGTATATAAAGAATTGCAATCTGAAAAATGAAAAATCCTAGATAAAATAGATTTAAGAAGTCACATCACCAAATATGCTCTCTTTTGTTTTTCAAAAGTTTTACCTATCATTTGCTCTAAAATAACACATGAGCAAATGCCTTACATGGAAATTATCAAACCATAAGCTACTCTATTACCTTACTTAACATTATAACTAAAATTACAACTTTGCAAATTTAAACTAGAGAAAGATTACAGATTATAGCAAGTGTAGCAGATGTTTAAAAGAGTGTGGCAGCTTCTAGAAATTCTGAATATTATATCTTGTGAAATTATATTTTCAGTTAACATAAATGCTAAAACAGGTTATTCACTTTAACAAGTTTCTGAGACATTTTCTTGAGCAGTATGTAAAATCAACTTTATAAGGCCATTTGAATGTTCATAATTTCAAGTAAAGTACATGTTGTCACTTAATTCATGTGTATAATAGTTACAAACAAAATCATTCACCATATTCACCAAGAGGTGATGTATATTACTTAATAGAAGCCACTTTGATACACAATATTATGTTAAAATATTGATTATATAACAGCATTATGAGATAAATAGTACCTGGAAGCTAGACAAGAAAATTTCTTAAAGAACCAGAGAAATTAATAATCGTGCTAGAATCCTGGTAGTATTGAAAAGAGTTAAGTAAGAGTTAAGTAAGGAAGAACATGTATCTGCAAAAATCTATCTGCAAAATATAAACAGCAAATGGAGGTTTGTTAGTCCACTACTTTGGAGATCACTAATTACAAGATAATTATTAATTGCTCTAATATGCATTAATTTATCTCCAGTTATTACAAATTAGTCTGAATAGCAATGGTTTCAATTTGCGTAACCATCTGTGTCATAGGACACTTTAAGACAGCCATTTGACCATTCTTTCCTAAAGCATGCTGGTTGCGGCTGGGGTGTGGGGTGGAGAGGGAGGTTGCCAGAGCCTCGGGAATGTCACCTTGTACTTCATGTGCTCATCAAGAAGAGCTTTAGTGACTCTCGGTGCTCATTCATCATTTTTAAGTGGTATAATGAGTGCAGCATTCTAACAGTATTTGCTATAACAGCAGCATTAGTCCGCCCCACCTTATGCTAAAAACGTGAATGTTAAATGATGGGAAACAAGCTCTAATGGTGCCCTTTAATGCTCTGAGGACACAGACATTTCTGTGAACTTGACATTTTCTTGGTCTACATCTGGTCTTAAGTATTCCAGATAAGAAGCTTTAATATGTGAAAGTCCTCAGGCATTTTGTCACAGATAAATAGCATGGGATCTTGTGATAGAAACAGGATATCATCATTAATACCAGGGTAAAGACCGAGCTGGTTTCCCAGGTTGATAATGGGTGCCATTGTACAAATATCAAACATTTTGGATGCCAAGTGTTCCACTCACCATCACAAATATGATTTGGGAAAACCATGAAAATGACAAGCCAGCACGCTGATTGAGCGCCTGTGTGACATTTACTTTCTCTCATTTTCCTCCTGTAAATTTTATGGATTCCTACAAAAATATCAAATGGACCTTTTCCTCGATGGGTTAAAGGAAATATGCAAAGATACTATTTAACAACATATAATGAAGATGACATTGATAGAGATGAAAATTAAGAACTTTTGAGGCATTTTAATAGAAGCAGTGATCAAGTACTAACCAAGGTAGAAAGAAAAATGCATCCTAGAATACCAGTGTAAAGATCCATGATCTTCCATTTTTGTTTAAGATTCCACTATGGTAAGTCACCAAAATGTATTATTTATACCTAGCAAACAGTTATTGAACAATTATCACATACTTCAAAGCAAAAAGCCGGGCACCTCTAGACTTCAAGTTGTTAATCCTTATGAAGAGACAAGTACATAGCTATTAATGATAAGAGCATATAAGCATTTCATATTTTTCTCTTATAGTTACAAATGTGACATATGAACGGTTTATCTTTTTATAAACACAATGGAATCATTTGGCAATCATATCGATGCTAAGGCAAAATGTTATTTGGGCCATAGACACATTCAAATTATGTTAGTTACAGTAATAGAAATAAATAAACACATACTTATCAGAGTATGACAGAGAACCAGCAAATGGTTCCTCAGCATGTTCTTCCAGAGAAAATAGGCATTACAGAAGTGAAAGATCAGCTGTGTTGGGAAAGATCAGCTGTGATGTGATAAGCTAATATCTGAATGTGAACTTGCCCTAGCTTAACGTAGAGTTAAGGCTCCCCAGACTGTTCAAAGGCCTGTTTGTTACTTGTGCTGTTACAGTGGAAAACAGAAACTATTCAGAGAATCCCAAAAGTTATTTAAACTTCCATTGGTATTTATTGAACACCTATTTGCATATATCACCAGAAAAGATATCACTTCTTACATTCAGAGATTTTTTTCAACTCTCTTTTCTCAACTCATGAAATAATTTCCAGACAGAGTTAAAATCAGAGAGAGAGACAGACTCGCCAATTCATGAAAGTTATTATTGAATTAAATTTCAGCCCCAAGTTTTTTGGCTATCTAATACCTGTAAGCTATTATAATTTACATATGTATATTCATTCACTCAGTAATTCTTTCATTCTACTCAATAAAATTGAGTTTTTAAAATTATGTGCTGCTAGCTTAGATGACTCATAAATGAATACATAATATTCTATGTTCCAGGAGGCAGGAAATCCAGTGAAGAGAGGAAGGAAGACAACTAAGAATCACAATGAAGTGTTACAGCTGATATAATGTATTATCTTCAGTGTGCCACAGGAGATGAAGTTGTAATGATTAATTCTTCCCAATGCCACCAGGATCAGTTTTACGAAGCAGATAGTGCTTATCCTGGGGTGCAGGAGGGGTTCAAAAAATTTTTGAGGGTAAAAAAAGGAATCTTGGACACACATAGTAGTTGATGAGAATGAAACTGACTAAGATAGATGCTTATAAATATAAGCTGAAAGACAGAAAAAGGTGTATAGGCTAAAAGATTTTTTTTTTCCTGTATTACACAAACAGAAGAATACTACAAGAAGAAAGACAAGATTTTAGGAGGAATGTTTTAAAATGTTTTTTAGGTATACATTTTAAAAAGAAGTCTGAATATTCTGAGGTCAAAAAGAGGGTGAATACAATAACCTGAGGGATGAGGGCCTCATAACACTAATGAAAAGTCAGAAAGGAATGATGTTTAAGAGGTAGGATGAGCCAAATAATTAATTGTGCATGACATAATATTAAAAATATATAGTTGACTCTCTGATTTCTGGCATGGATGAGCAATTGGACAGTGACATCATCAGGAAACAAAGGGAATGTCACAAATGAGTTAATGGCACTCAGTTATCTGCTTCCTGTTTCTTCGAGCATATAACTTATTTGATTTCTCTGACTAACCTAATGCTGTAATACTCTAGATCTAACATGGGCTGTTCACTCAGCCTACAAGTTGGCTAGCAATAATTTCTAAAAACAGCACCAATTCTTGAATTGCTGCTTACGCTTTACTTTCTCATTGCTCCAAAAAAGAAATATTTATCTTGTAAGTCTTTTCATCAATCATTGGCATCTATGCTTTGATCTTTGTAACAGTTTTCCATCAATATGATTGGGTTTTATTCAGGCAAACTCAATTGCAGAGATTAATCATAACATGGGTGACAATTTCTTTCTTTTCTCCCATGATATTTAATATTCTTTTGTTAAGTATTCTAACAATTGGAAACTTTTAATTTAAAAAAATCTTAAGAAAAATATTTCATTTAAAAATTGAGGAATATCTGGAATCCAAATGTTCTCTAAATTTTTGAAGGCAGATCAAAAATGATGAAGAAAGCACAAATTTTGAATTGTTTTAATTTAACTCATATAAGTTTGGCCAGGGGAAAATTTCTATACATTTGAGCTTTACCCATGGTATTTGAAGTGCTAACCATTGTAAGTAGGCAATAAAAAATTCTCAGGAGGCCAGAAATACTTTTCATTGCAGTCTGACACAATTTTGCTGTTTTGTTTTATAACACATTGAAGTAAGATATATTTCAGAAATACTTCACTATTTCTTATAAAGTTTTTTTTGAGGTATCTTCAGAAACATTCTATTTCTTATAAAGTTTTAAACATTTTTCTAGCACTGTGGGGTGAAAACAGAATTCTGAAAATAGAATTTTCAAAAATATTAAAACCTGGCTTTGCAGACAAATTTTCTAACACTAAAATATGATGTTAGAAAGAAATATCATGTTTGATGCTATTTCTACAACTTGCCATATTTCCCATTCAGCTAATATCTGTGACTCCATATTATAGGTGACATCTGTCTCAATGGCCCAGAGTCAGGCTTTGTCTTTTTGGTTTACGCAGCTTATACTATGTTAAGTTTGCGAAAATCACATTGAGGTAATGATAGATTTTGTTTTTAATAATTTGTGCTAGTTTTAAGGACTCATAGAGAGATGATAAGAATAAAGTAATCGGATAGTTATTTTGTTCAGTAAAATGAATGATTCAGCACAGTTCAGGGGAAAGATCATACTGTTTAGAGTCAACAAAGAACTGAAACTGAATGCCAGCAAGCTCAGCTCTGTGACTTTTTCCATGACCTCAGATAAGTTTATTATTCCTTGGAGCCTCTACAGTATTTCCTCATGCAAAATGAGAATAACTGGACATACCTCATCAGGAACTATGAAAATCAAATCAGATTTGATATCCAAAACACCTTACCAATTGCCTGATCATTAGGTGTTTGATTAGTGTTTGCTATTTCCTCCTTTGCACATCCCAATAACATGGCCCTTACCCAAATTTGAGATGGAGAAATAGTGAAGAACTGAAAATATATCAAATATTACCAGAAATATGGTCCCAATTAGTTTACTCCTAATATAACAAATAATGAAACATCAAAGATATATTCTCTTCCTATATTTGTAACTGTCTATGATTTTTAGAAATCATCAGCATTTATGGAATATTTATTTTGTAACAATGAGGTAATACATTGGCACGAAATCTTCATTGCCCCTGAGGAGTTTGCAACCTGCTTTTAAAGAACCACAGGACTGATTTCCATAAAGGCTGTACCAATTTGCAGCTCCACCAGCAGTGGAGTAGGGTTCCCTTTTCCCCGCATCCTCGCCAGCAAGCGTCGTTGGTGTTCTTGTTTATGTGGGCCAATCTTACTGGTGTTAGGTGGTACCTCATCGATGTTTTAATTTGGATTTCCCTTATTGCTAGGGAGCTGGAACATTTTTTCATATGTTTGTTTGCCATTTGGACTTGTTCCTTTGTGAAATGTTTGCCCATTTCCCGTGCCCATTTCTTGAGTGGCTTGTTTGTTTTGGTTTTTGGTTGTTTTGAAGTTCTTTGTATATCCTGGAAATTAGCCCCCTATCGCCTATATCGTGTGCAAAGATCTTCTCCCACTCTGTGGGTTGCTTTTTTACTTTGTTGATTGTTTCCCTTGCTGTACAGAAACTTCTTAGTTTGATGAGGTCCCATTTGTTTATTCTGTTCTCAACTGCTATTGCTTTTGGTGTCCTTCTTAGAAAGTCGGTACCTACTCCTAGGTCTTGCAGGGTATTTCCTACATTTTCTTGCAAGAGTTTGAAGGTTTCTGGATGTAGGTTTAGGTCTTTTATCCATGTAGATTGGATCTTAGTGTATGGTGATAGATGTGGGTCTATCTTTTTGTTTCTACAGGCTATCAGCCAGTTGTCCCAACAACATTTACTAAAGAGTCCTTCCCACTTGCTTAAGCTGTCATTGGTCTTTTTGTCAAAGATTAATTGGCTGTATCTGTGTGGATTCCCTTTGGTGCTTCTATTCTATTCCATTGATCTTCCTTTCTGTCTTTGTGCCAGTACCAGGCTGTTTTGATAACCACTGCTCTATAGTATGTCCAGAGGTCCGGGATTGTGATTCCCCCTGCTAATTTCTTATTTTTCAGGATGGTTCTAGCTATTCGTGGTTTTTTGTGTTTCCAGATGAACTCTTGAATCATTGTATCCAGTTCCGTGAAGAATGTTTTGGGCAATTTGATTGGAATTGCGTTGAAAATGTATATTGCTTGTGGTAGTAATTGGATAAGAAAGCTTTGGTTCATCTACTCCATGGAATACTACTCAGCTATTAAAAAAAACAAAATGCAGTTCTTTGTGGCTAAATGGGCACAACTGGAAACTATAATGCTAAGGGAAATGAGCGAATCCCAAAAGATTAGATACCACATGTTTGCCTTGATTTAACCTGTAATTTTTTGTTTGGTTGTTTGTTATTTTTTGAACCTGTCATTGATACTGTCTCAACCCAGATGTTTCGAAGAATGGAACTTGCATTATTTTTAACATATTGTTTACCCAATACTATGTCAATTAATTCCATAATGTTGTATAATGATACTGAGGCCTTGTTGGGGCTTTTAACTGACTGGATCTTTACTCTGTTAGACCTATCTTCAGACCATAGAAGGTCTCCCCAAGAGGCCACTGAACTTATCTGGACAATAAGACGCTGAACTTTATGCTAGGCATGTGTTTGCAAGCAATGAATCTCAACTGAACTTGAACTATGGTTATGCAACAAGGTGGAGGAATCCACCATGGGGGGAGGGGTATGGGAGGGGTGGGGGGGATCCCCAGCGCCTATAAAACTGTACTACATAATATAATGTAAGCAACAATAAAAAAAAATAAAATAAAAGTAATTTGAAAATGTCAAAAAAAAAAAAAAAAGAACCACAGGAGATCAGGAGTTTCAGAAATCCTGGTGATCAACAAACACCTTCTTCTTCAAAAAGAGAACTGAGCCCCAGAAACTTTCAATGTCTTATTGTATATATTGTTAAAAGTGGCAACTTGACTAAGATTCCCTGGTACACAATCCAGTGCTTTTCCTCCCATCATCTACTTTTCCAAATCTTACAGTATAAGAAGCTTTATTGGACAAAAAACACAAGAACTTTTTTGAGTAAGATTTTTTTCCTCTTCTCTGAAATATAATCACATTTTATCATGTTATATCCATTGAATTACCATAACTGTAATGTGCCATTATATTCAGTAAAAAACAAATTTAAAATGCTCTGATTAGCTTTCAAAACATACTAATCATACTGAAAACAAGATGCTGAATGTTAGCATAGGCAGCTTGGCCACTATTATTCATACAATCATTTCTATTATCCATATTAGACTATATAACTACAAAATGGCTAATGTGGTTTCAATTCAGAGATGGCCTGTCACTTTCATAGACTGGTTTCTCCTCAGTTTGCAATTTTCATTATCTAATTTTCATCTTAGAGCCTTATTGCTGACATAAAATCTAATATGACAAGCTTTAAGTTTAGCAAACATTAGTGGTTGTAACGAAATAGTTTGTGATCAAGTGATTATCCCTATGTGAGTACTTAAACTAGAGATTCACAAAACATTGAACGTTAGGCCTAACTTCAGTTAACTCCAAGAAAATAGACACTATAGCAGTCTCTCTCTTGACCACAGAACTCTTGAAAAGAAGGGAAATATTCTGTTTTTCATCCAATTACCATTCATTATTGGCATTTTATAACCTATAGTCCCCACTATTAGAAAAAGATTTCAGAGGAAAATATAATAATTTTAGTAGAAAGTATTAAGGGTACCAATATTAGAGAGAATACACATTGATGTAGAAAATCAGTGTATTGATTGAGCATTTTGTATCCATTATCCTTTTCTCTAAACACTAATTCTGAATAAGCAGATATAGTCTTAGTTCCCAATAGAATGCCTAACCCAGAATGTATGGCCCAGTCTGTCATTATATATAAACAAGGTATATCCAAAATGAAGGATCTCAGATAAAATAAGTCAGAAATGAAGCAAGAAGCCCAGAAGAGGCATCAGTGTAACAGAACTTTGCACATACCCATAACCTGGATTGATGATAATGGAAATCAGAGACTGGAAATGGACTTTAAACAGACTGAAGAAAGAAGCAGGTCTAGATAGAGAAGAAATCGAACTTCTGGGTACATTCAATTGTTAGAACAGGGAGGATGTAACAATTCAGAGTCCCTATTTCAGAGTCACAAGGATCAAGATCCTGCTCCACCACACACTATTAAGTTATTTAACTTTGGTATTCCTTTGTTAGGTTGAAAAATGGATAAAACAATTATTCCTAATTTATTACAGTATTTATGAGGTATACATGTATTTAAAATGTTTCACATAATATCTGGCCCTTACTAAGTACTCAATAAGTATTAATTAAATAAATACTGGGTTGGTAAAAATTAACTAAGTAAGATGTTTGCATAGGACTTTTTAGGGTAAGGAAATGGGAACTATGAACCCAAAGACAGCTTGAGAGCTGACTTCTTGTAATATAAGTGAATTGAATAAGAGGAAAAAGACAGAAATATATAAGGAAGAATCATCAAAATTGGGATAGAGAGTACAAATAATGAAAAAGAAAAAATCTTTGGGATCTTAAATTATTTGTTTTATTTATTTGAAATCAGGGAGACAGAAGAAACAGAGAAATAGACAGACATGAATCTCTCATTTACTGGTTCACTCACCAAATGACAGCAATAGTTGGGGCAGGGCAAGATCAAAGACTGAGAACTCAATTCAGGTCTCCAAGTTTCTGGCAGTGATCCACTCACCCGTGCCTTGCAGGGTACACTTTAACAGGAAGGCATACTCAACGATCAAGCCCTGACTCAAATACATGTAGTCAGCAATAGGATGCAAGCATTCCAAGTAAATAGGCAGACTGCCTGCAAATGATCAGGACAACAATTCAAAGTATCACCATATAGAAAGCTAACTCATCAGCATCACATGAGACAAAGAATATGTGTTGTACATGTTGTACTTCACATACAAAAATGAAAGATTGTCTAGATGTATTCACAGAAAATTAGATATGTGCATATAATACATATGTTGTAAATTATGTATACATGTTTATATTATTTATGGTATTCTAAGCACTGATTTTACCACTATTTCATTTTAAAAGATCTTAAATGTGATCAGAATCAAGATATGTATTAGTTTTAAAATTTATCCTTAAATTATTTTAATGCAATATCCATGTATGAATTAGGAGACTGCATCTACTAATATTTCATCTACTAATAGGCTATGATAAAACACACAAAATTTTAAATAATTTTAAAAACATGAAGTTAATATAAATTTTCTTTCTCTACTCTTCACTGCCCAGAGTCCTTGCACTAGGCTGTGATGCTCTGTTGCACATACTGCATTCAGAACACATGCAAAACAAGCCAGGAAGAATCTGCAATGCAGATAAAAGGGAAACATCATTCTTAATTTGCATATCACACCATGAACAGTAACTGATTTGTCAAATATCAAAGAGTTTATGTATTTCAGGAGCCCTCCATTCCATTTCTGGAACATTTGGTTTAGTTTTTTTTCCACAACCAATTTTATAGAAAAGATTATGTCTTTACCTGAACTGATATAATTTAAAAATTGCAAGCATTGGATTTCTCTTAATGGCTTAAGAATATTGGAAAACAAAGCAAAACAAAAAAAGTAGACCTGCAATTTAGATTGCAGAACAGACAGGGAGTTTAAACAGTAAGATGCAACTCTGAGTATTAAATTTAGTATACTAGCTGCTGCAGAGAAACATCAGACCACGTTCTCCAGTGGCTAGAGTGGAGAGACACTGTTCTGCCATGTCTCCAGGCTCTTTTGTACGCTGTGGCTGATGTGATTCCCAGACTTGTGTCCTGCACAGAATTTAAACTACTTTTGTAAGTAATGGCAAAGGAATTTATTGACTTCCTCTCAGACTGAAAGCAGCAGTGAACACTTGCATCAAATTATTCACTTGGATCTTAAGCTTATTAAAAATGGGGCAAGTTGTGATTGATGTTGATTTTTATACCATGGTGTCATCTATTCTGATATCTTAATGTCTTAAAACATTTATGCAAAGCTTTGTTTTTGGATTACTGGCATGCCCACAACTATTCTTTATTTGCCAAGATGACAGCGCAAATCATTTTATTTGCAGAGGTAAGGGGACTTTTTGCCACAAACCAGCCCCCACAATAACAGTTATTTATTGAATTCTTGGAACAGTTACAAAGAAATACAAGACACACTTTATGTTTATAAAAACCTTGCACCACAAGGAAATGACAATCTTATAGATCCAAATTTATCAATTAAAAAAAAAAGTCAGTGATAGAAACAATGCCACAAAGCCAAACACAATGGAGAGCCTGCTGTCAAAGGAATAATAATTGATTATTTGGGTAATTTTTTTTCTAGTTCTCAATCTCTACAAAAGTGCAAAAGTTTAAACTGATTATTTGTAAATTTTCTCCCAAACTAACAGCTTTATAAGCAATATCAAGTGTCATATACTTACCCTTAAATCCTTCACAAGTTTACCATGTTTTATCTGCAAAAATCTAAGAGTAACTTATGTCAAGGGACATTGAAAAAATATTTTATCTACATTTTCTTAAGACAGCATAACAGTTCACAGATCAAAGACTGTCATCCAATTTCATTACACAAAAAATGTGACTTTTCCACATTTTTTGTAATGTCATTTTATTTGGAAGTGATATCAATATCACATGGTTAGCAGCATTAAGGTTTTGTGATATGTTCTGGACCCTACATGAAACTAACATTCTTGAATTTTCAAAAGACAGGTAAAATAATGCAACAGTGAAATTGCTTCCCTACTTTTGTTTACTTTTTCTTTTTTAAAATTTGGCTGCAAATACTTGTCTCTCTCTAAAATATGCAAATGATCAAGTTGGGCTAACATAGAACTCTTCACAGACATTCATGTTTGTGCCACTCTTGAGAAAGTTGTATCAGCTCTTTGAGTCTCAACTTGTGACATGAAACGAAACATTCAACAAAGAATGCAAATTTCTTTCCCTCTTTCACATATATCACATTAGAGGTATTAGTGTCACACACATTTTTACCAGTGAGCTTTTCTCATGTTGTGGAAATTAATTAGGAGACAGTAAAAAGCAAGAAACAGACATAAAAATCAAGGATTGACAGAGATATATAACAGAACTTTTACATTTACACTACAAGAAATTTTAATTTAAAAACCAAATTGATACATCTTCTGAATGAAAGGACTAAGATAATGAAGAGGAAGACTGCAGAGTTGCACAGAGGCAATGTGTAGGAAGGCTAGAATGTTACAAAAATACAAGCAACAGAAACTTAACAACACAAAGTATTTATCTAATTTTCTGAAGGAAAAGTATGCTTCAGAAAATATGGTTATATATTCCTGATCAAGATCATTGATAAGAATTTGCTAATATTTTATGTCAGTGACCAAAAAACCAGATTTCACCACTAACAGTGGGGAAGAGGAAAATATATGTAGCTCAAAAGTTCTTAAAAGCTATAAAGATACCAAGGGCACTTTAAATATATATCCCCAAACACTCCCTATCCCTAAAAATAAAATGCCACTGTAAATGGTTGTTATGCCATCCATCATGAATATGAGTTCAGTTTCTGAAAAGAATTCTGGTCAATGAGGAGAATTTCTACTTTATTTATAATAATGGCATGTCATCTCATGATTTTACTATTATGCTCTTTTCTCATCTGTATGTTCCACTGTTGCCATATATGGGTATTTAATCAGTGAGAAAGAGATGGACGATGATTGTAAAGCATGAGAGGGAACACTGTCATGTTTTTACATCCTCCAAGAAAATTAAACATTAGTTTCCCAACATCTATAAGTAGTCTGTCTTCTATGAAGTAATTAATATGACATAAGAAATGATTGAGCCTTTAAAACCATAGTTGTTTTCATTAAGTCCTAATTCAAAGACCAGGTTGCCTATAAGATTGGTTTAGGGAAATATGTGGGGGCATCCGTTTAGCTTTGGTTGCATGTTATCTTTCTGTGGTTTACAACTGTTGACCAGGAGGAATAGAATACAATAATATCCCTAGCACTCACGTTTGTAGTTTATTCTGTGTTCACAATTTAGTAATGTTTTTATTAAAGAAAATCTTCAGCATTCTGTGAGATGTGGATACATTCTGAAATACTATAATGCAATCCCAATGTGCACCAAAAACACTGTATCTCATAGATTTCCATGACTACAAGTTTGAATAGCTTCAAAGAACATTCATAAACTTTATAAAATAGCCAGCTTACTAAGCAAAGGCACACTAATTTAAGTGGTGAAAGAAAAATAAACACAACATGTACAGTCCTCATTGACAAAATAACAATAACTTTCAATCTGATTTCAAGGACTATATCTAGTTTAAAATTAGTAGATAAGTAAATAAGCAATACAGTATATTTACCCAATACAATGCCTGCATTGCTGCATGCTTTTAAAGAAAATTTTGCAGTTCAAAAGATTCAAATTTCTTCTGAACAAACTGTTCCCAGATTAGGGTATATAAAGAACATAAAACAGAAATTCATTAATTCATTTGCTGCTAAAATATACATCAATTCTCTGTTGAACTAAATGTATAAAACTTTATTTTCT
Organism: Ochotona curzoniae; assembly: GCF_017591425.1. Taxonomy (NCBI): domain Eukaryota; kingdom Metazoa; phylum Chordata; class Mammalia; order Lagomorpha; family Ochotonidae; genus Ochotona; species Ochotona curzoniae. The sequence goes on from NW_024466899.1 coordinate 21,643, forward strand.
TTTGAAGCAGTCAGTTAATAACAAACTGTTAGAGGACCGCTACATGTATTCAAAGGATTGAAAGGACAGGTTGAACAACACTCCAGGCCAGGTTTTACAGCAAGTGCCTAGGTCTGTGGACACACTATTGTCACCACAGACAGCTAATTTGTCATTTCTGATGCAAGGAAACCAACAACCTCTCAGAACAATAAAGACAGCTCAAGTAATATCCTCAGATCATTCTTCCCCTAGTGGTGGTTTCTGAGGCAACTGTCTTTGTCCCCTGAGCTGTTACAGACTGTCAGCAAGGAGTGGTGAACCTCTCTGCCCCTTCCCCCAAAGGACAATGGAGGGAAAACTAAAACATTAATCTCACTCACCTCCCCCACCCCCACCCTCTGCATTTCAGAGGTCCAGATGGGTCTGCAATCCCTCCCCTTCGTAATAAATACTATTCTTTTTCAAGAAAAGAACATACAATTTTTTTTAAAAAAAAGAAAGCTACATTCCAATAAATAGTGTATACTTTCACTTGCACACAAAAAAATACTTAACCGTTAGAATATTTTTCTGACCTATATGTTTATGAAACTACTTTTTTGCTCTAAACAAAAGATAATTTTGGAATTTACTCTTTCTCTGTCTGTCTCTTCCTCTCTCTCTCTCTCTCTCTCTCTCTCTCTCACACACACACACACACACACACACACAGAGTTATCAGGCTAAGTAATCTGGCAATTAATCAAATCCTGGCAAAATAACTCATAATTACAAACCATGTACATTTAACAAAGTGAGGTCAAATGCCCCAAGATCCACATCCAGTTTCATGTATTAGCTGCATGACATCCTATACTTACTTAAATTATGTCTGCCTCAGATTTTCATTTTGACAACAGGCTTAATAAAGACCATGCATTTGTGTGACTTCAGGAATGAATGTTAGGATTCGGTGAGTTTTCTGGCATATAGAATAAGCAAAACTCATTATTTATAACATTAGGACTATGAAGATACTTTAAAAATGGCATAAAAAGAAAAACTCAGACTGATTTAAAAAAAACCCTGAAATCTGCATGCATATGAAGGGTTTTCAAAATATTAGTGGAAAATGTGGATGATGAAAAAATATGCATCAATTTTAATTTTTTGCAACAAAATTAATTTACATTATAATTCTGTTTTCCCACAAAATTTGGAGTAGCCTCATTTAATGTCAGCACTATTATTTCTGTGGCTACTGACATAGTAATTCATTTTAACAATGACAAAAATAATAACTGTAACAGTTGTGGAAGTAGATTATGATTAAAGTAGCAAATTCAATATTTTATGTGACATATTACTACATAAATAAAGCTTGCTTCAGCAGAATGAAACAACGACAATGCTTGTCATGCATCTATTTAATGTGAATCACCTCACAGAGTACACACGAGGTTACATCAATATCAACTAAGAGAGCATGGATCCTATGGTGGCCAGGAAAAAAATAGATTTGCTCATGCTCCTGAGTGCAGAGAGTGGGGATTAACTGAGAGTGATTATCTTTATTCTTTTCCTGACAACTTAATTAAGTCATCTAATTAGTCACAGTCACTGAGCTCTGCATTATCAATGCTGACTCTCATTAGAATGGCTTCTTCTCTACCCTGACATCTAGTGTAAAAAGTTACCTGAGGTAAACACTGCCTAAAGATTGCAGGGAATTTCTTCTATTTTTTTGAAGTAAAATTGATAAATACAAATGTATACATATTCAAGGAATACAGTGTGATATTTAATATACGCATGAATTATTAAATGAATACTACCACCAAGTGAAATAACATGTCACCACTTCATGTAGCTTGTTTGGTGTGTGCATGTGTGACTCTCTGGTAAGAATATCTTATTACAATCATGGCGTCTAATTTCATCACGATTCATGATTTCATTCATGATTTCAATGATAGGCTGCATCATTAACTATAATCAGGTCTCCAAAATGTCAGTTGACTTATAAATGTGAGTTTATATTCTTACACAAATATTTTCCTATTGTTCTTATGAGCTAAAAGTCATAACCACCATTCTCCTCTCAACTATCTTAATATTCTCTTTATGATAGTCTATAGCTTCCTATCTGTGTCTTATTTATTTCACATAGCATAATGTACTCCATGTTCATTCAGGTTTGTCAGAAATGACATGATATCCACTTTATTAAAGACTGAGAATTCTTAGCCAGAAACATTAGCTTGCTTCCTTCGGTGTGTGCCATCAGTACAGTGTGGGTCTCCATACTGGATCCTCAGCACTGTCTGGATCACCATGCTACCATCTCCACCACCAACAGTAACAATGTTTTGTGTCTCTCTCTCTGGCTTTCTTTGTCTTCCCATGCCACATTCTTCTCTCAGTTGTTAGTCTTTTCACACTATTCTCAACTTCCTGCATTAATAAGGAACGTACCCCCAAAACTGCTCAAGCCAAAGCATGAGAGCTCATACTGTATCCCATAAAACAATTTGTACAAAAAGACGTCAAACAAGGCAATGCTTACATCAAAGAAATAATTTTGTAACTGCAGAAATACAGGCAAACAGCAGAAAAGATGGGGACACCCCAAATTCCTCATGTCATACACAAACCCCCAAACAAAACAATATCCCAAGGATCTTATTATTCCTTCCCAATTAACTTTAATTGCAAGCTATTGCTGTGTATTCACTATGTCTAAAGGAGTGATACATGTCATGACTCTAATGCTAGGTTCCTACAAACTGTGGACATTATTTTGTAATCATATTTCCAGTTGCAACATCTCATGAAACAATTCCAAATACTACACTGCAACAATATGGACAGTGTTCTGAGATTATGCAGATACCACATGTATTCATTAACTAATATGTCATTTTACTGGGGAAGTTTGTGCTAGGATTTTACTCAACTAATATTTCTTCATTTTTTCCTAAGTTTATGATTATTATTTCTCTTAATTTTAAGCAAACTGAACCACAGGCATAACTTCTATTTCCAAATCGCTGATTTTAGATAACAGCTATGAAAAAGCAGTATTTGAAGCAAATCACAGTGTCTATTAAAGACATTTGTACTTTTCTCCTCTGAATTCATAATGGAAAATATCCTGATATCTTGCATTCTCTGATTTAAATCCCTCCTTACAGGGGATCACCCCTGATCCTTCTTCATTCTGCAATGCATTTTTTGTTCTGTGATTTGAGGCACAAGAAACACTTTCTACAAATTTATGGACTATGCTGATGCACAAGCTTGAAAAATAACCCTTTTTTTTACCATCAGCATGAGCTAGTACTGTTTTTTAAGGCTCACCTCTTGTGTGAAAAAAATCATGATTAGAGTAGAAATGGTTTCTGTCAGGCACATGATTAGTTTCAATGACATGGAAGCAGAACTGCCTATATTTTGGGTGTGTCAAAGATTTTGTAAACCATAAATCATTACAAGGAAGCCAAGAAATGATTGTTTCCTGATTGAAATGTTAGCTCATCCTTATTCAGTTTTTGAATTCTGCTAATGTTGCCAGATGAGCAAAGGACATTTTTCATGAAAGATTGATAAACAATATCAGCATATGCAAATGAATCCACTTAGCCTTCAGAATGTAATCTTTGGCTTGCAATTATCTTTGTCTCTAGTCAATCTAATTTAAGAAATCTGGTCACAAGGTAACAAAACAAACAATTCTGAAATGATTAGAAAAAATACTATTTGTCCTTGTGTGGCTTACACTGTAATTATTATAAGATGAATGAGTCAGATAGCCATTTTAAAAATTATAGCATCATGGTTATGAATATTATAAATGAAACAGAATATAATACTGTGAGAACAGCTTTAAATAACAATGGCTTCCATTTCAACAGACTAAGAGAGGAGATATTTAGACCAGTAAGGTTCAAGAAAATAGGTGATACATTTTTAAAAACTGAGGAATACTAATGAATTGCAGAAGCAGAATAAATAGTTCAGTTTTTGCAGATTTTAAAAACAGTTTTGGTGCAGTAATAAAAAACTATGAAATTGGACTGCAAAAGGATATAAAAAGAGTCATACATGATAATAATATTATATTTAGTGTTATTCAGAGAATAATTAAACTTGAAGGAAGTTTTAAATAACATTCCTCTATTAGGAAAGTCAGACTTTTCAACATTTT
>NW_024466900.1:0-75520 GCF_017591425.1 Ochotona curzoniae
GGATCCTGGCTTCAGATCGGCATAGCATTGGCCGTTGCGCTCACTTGGGGAGTGAATCATCGGACGGAAGATCTTCCTCTCTGTCTCTCCTCCTCTCTGTATATCTGACTTTCCAATAAATAAATAAATCTTTTTTAAAAAAAGGAAAGAAAAAGAAAAGGTAAAATATTAACTATCAAACTTAGCAATGCTAAATAAATGTGGTGGTTCTTGATCATATGCCTCCAAGAACCAAGTCATAGTTGACCAAGTGCTTTTGAAGAAGCTGAGTGGCACATTGCACCACTCCAGTCACCTTAACAAGACACCATTCTGGGGCTCTGCACAGTGGCCTAGCAGCTAAAGTCCTTACCTTGCACATACAGGGATTCCATATGGGCGCCAGTTTGTGTCCTGGCCACCCTGCTTCCCATCCAGCTTCATGCTTATGGCCTGGGAAAGCAGTAGAGCATGGCCCAAAGCCTTGGGACCCTGCACCCATGTGGGAGACCTGGAGGAAGCTCCTGCCTCCTGGCTTTGGATTGGCTCAGCTGCGGCCATTGTGGTCACTTGGGGAGTAAATCAACGGATGGAAGATTTTCCTCTCTGTATATCTTACTTTCCAATAAAAATAAAATAAATCTTTTTTTTAAAAAAGATACCATTCTGTATCTGATCATAGTACCGGATTAAGAAAAATCCTTGCAAATTAGAGCAATGATTGGGCTAGATGGAATAGCATGTTAGCTTATGGCTCGGCTAGCCGCCCCTAGGAAAACATTCAGGGCTGGATTCTGTACCACTAACACAAAATGAGATAAGGAGTGGAAATTTAATTTACATAGAAACAGGTGGAGTGCCAGGCACAGATTTACTTATTCCCAACCAGCAACAATTAATCAAATGATGTCCAGCCTTAACACCTCCAGTGCCCAGTCCACTGGTCTCACCTGCTGGAAGAAAATTCAAACTGAAAAATTGGAGAGCTGCAGGGAGGCTCTCGCATCATGGTAACATTTGCAGCTTTGAAAATGTCTGCAAAGGTTGAAATGCAGCAGGAGACACGGGGTATCAAAAGTAGCTCTAGAACAAAGTCCCAGCACTTGTGTGTCCTGGCCGGAGCTCGTGGCTCTTGCTGAAGATCAGCGTCTACACGCACGCTGTAAGTCCTGCACACTCACTTTGATTCCTCCTTGTGGCCAAAAGAATTGCTAAAGGTATGACAACAGGAAATATAAATTTTAGTTTGAAATTATCTATTAGGAGCAAGCATTTCTTCAAAACAATTGTGCCAATCGGTCATAATTTTGAACTGCAATAAAACTTCCAAACTTTTGACATGAAGTTTGCATTCTCTCAAGAACTCTGCTGCCCATAAGGAAGGACAGAACATCACCAAGTGTCTGGCATTGCCTCCACCTTGGACTGAAACAACTTAACCACTCCAGTCTCCCCTATTTCCCCCCCTTCTTGATTCAAGCTAATGGGCTGGGCCATCACAAAATGCTTATAGCTCTGGAAGCCAATCCAAATAGAAGCCTTAGTGTAGATAAGGAAAGCTGTCACCAATAGTCAGTACCATGCCTCTCTCTGAGCTTCGGTCTTGAAGCCACATGGCCAGGCAGACCTCAGATTTTGCTTTGGGCACAGAGGGCTTACAGCCCAAGTGTGGACATCACTATGAGCTCTCGGGAGAGTGACTTGGTTTCTTTGCTTCTTTATATCTTTTCATTCACCAAACAGGTTTTCTCAGAACTCCTCCTAGGTGTCACAGCATAGGAAATGCCTGACACCTGGGAAACCCTCTGGAGTCACCCATTCCCAAGGCTTGTGCCAGTGGTTACACCTTCCATAATAGCACTTGCCAGGAGCTGGGGACCAGGATTTGGGCTCCTGGAGGGATCCCAGGAGATGCTATATATTAATTCTTTCACCCTTGATCCCTGTAGCCATGAAAACAAATATACCACGAGTGATACAATGAAACAGCCAGCACTCTGGAACACCTGACTGTAGTGTCATTTCTCCACTAAGCAGAGCAAGCACTTCTCATGGTCCCTTAGCCTGCCTGGTTCCTATTTTCTCCTTTGTCCACTGGAAAAATTGCTATTCATGAATCCCATATCTTGAGAATCAGCATGCTAGCCAATTGGAGTATAAGATACGGTGCGACAATTGTCTCAAATGTAGATCATTAGGACTGCTTGTGGGGACGTGTCCCACCTCATGGGATGGTGGCTAGAACAATGGCCACAAGCATGTTTGCTATGCTTTAGTTTACCAGTTTCCTTATGTTCTCTTTATGGAATATTCATAACAATGCTTTTATATTACCAAGCAAATATCAAACTCTTTACACACTTAAGTTAATCTCTTTCACACGTTTAACTTCCTCTGATTTCCAACTTTTGAAATTCTGTGGGTTTGTTTTTATTTTTTGGTCCTGCTTTCTAATGGTCTTTTCCCAACAAAGTGAATCTTTGAAAATTGTAACAATGCAAACATTGGTAGTTGAGCAGAATCCTAGCAAATAACACGTAAGATGACAAGTGAACAGAGAGACAGTTCTTCCTGGAGGAGAGATAACCCCGAGCAACGTTGGCATCCTCCCCTACAAAGATGCCATGCTTTCAATGATGGCTTTATTAAAAAAAATCTACACTTTTGCTTGACTTTCTTGTTCTTTCTGATCTCTGATCAAACAGTCCTACAGGTTAGTAAACTGGAAAAATGGCCCTAGAAGGATTCAAAGTAAAATTTGCAGCTTCTCTAAACAGATCGTGGAAACTGACTGCTACAAGAAATATGTATTTGTAGTAGACGGCTTTGTGTTGTCTCTGCCCTCACTGTCTATGAAATCAAACGGATGTGATTCTGGTGGGCGTCCTCAGCCCCTCCACCTGCAGCCTACACTGGTGTCAGGCCGTGGCTCAGTGAGCACGCGCAGAGGCAGCACAAAGACACGGTGGCAAGTGCTCCTCTCATCACAAATATGTGTCTTCAATATTTAGTTGTTGTGGCAGGGAAACGCCAACAAATACATGAACTGTAAACCATCTGGCTTGAAATATGTTCCAATCTGAATGTTCATCTTGAAAGATGAAATCTATGGAATTCTGGCATCCACTTTGACTTTTGAGAGATGAACAGCTTGGATATGCAAAGAAGGGATTTCTAGACTCGCCTTCTTCAACTCTAAATTCCCCGGAACTCACACGTGAAATGATTCACTAGCTAGAAAGGAAAACTTCGTTTTCACTTTTAAACTTTAATGAAAGTCACTGCTGGCTGATGCAAAGGGAAAAAAAAGGCGCGGCAGCTGCTTCTGTGAAGGGCTCTGCACAGCACTGTCTCACGCGCCGAGAAGCCGGCAGAAGAATGCGGCTTGACATTATTCAACATTTCCTAAGTTCCAGTGTGTGCTAGACACAACATGGAACATTAAACGAGCATACTAATCCTGTCTTTCAGCAAAATTCTAAGCCACAAAGTTAAGAATTGTCAAAACGAGGAGACGGTCAACTGCACCACTGAGTTTGTGGTGGGAAACGAAGAATTAACACTCTGCTCCCTCCGGAACTGGATTTCTGGGGTAACTCGGCTTCAGCACCTTGCAAGCAAACCATTTGGGAAGGGTTTTTAGGCAAGTGCATCAGTGGAAAGTAATGCATTGCAAACACGGCTAAGAGGAAGAGGAAGGCAGGGAAATGTGGAGCAAAGGAAACATGGGCGCAGCAGCCCGGCAGGCGCTCAGAGGCAGGGCGTTTTCCACCTGCTGACGGCTGTGTTGTGGGCATTACAATGACTCTTAGAGAGTCAGAAACCCAGGCTGCTTCTCTACTCTCTCTCCTTTACACTCTATGCTTTTTGACAAAGTCTCGCTCTGCCCACCTCCTCTGAAGACTTTTGCCCAGAGAAACTCTGGGAAACGTGGAAGTTCCATCACTCTAAGTGACTCTGCATTTGTTGTTCCATGCACCTGTTGTCTCCCCAGCCACATCACAGGCATCTGCGTAACTAACCACAACTCACATACCTTCTGCATCTTGCATTGTGGGATACAGGCAGTGACCTCAGTCAGAATTCCTTTGAAGTTGTTGCGAGCTGCATAAGTGATTCATGGAAAGGGGAGTGGGGAGTCAGCGCTTAGAGTGATGTTCACCAAGTTTGTGCTATACGCCATTTTAAAGTGACAGTATGGCTAGAGAATGATTCTGTTCGTGGTTGAGCCATCCGTGTTCCACAGTGGAGTACCTGGGCTTCGTTCCTAACTCTGGCTTCCAACTCCAGCTTCCTGCTAAATTCAGGCCTTGGGAGACAGAGCTGAGGCTCACATGACTGGGTTCCTGCCACCCACGGGGGAGATCAGGAGTAAGCTCCAGACTCCCAGCTTCAGCCCCTTTCCAGTCCTGGCCATGACTAAACTAGCAGGCAGGTATGCTATCTGTCTGTCTGGCTTTCTCTCTCTTCTTTTCTCTCTCTACCTTACTCAAACAAATCTAAAAAATTAAATTTTAGGGCCCAGATGAATAGCCTAGTGGCTCAATCCTCACCTTACATCTGCTGAGATCCTATGTGAACACTGATTCATGTCCCAGCTGCTCCATTTCCCATCCAGTTCCTTGATTGTGGCCTGGGAAAGCAGTAGGGGTGGCCCTAAGCCTTGGGATCCTGCACCCAAGTAGGAGACATGGAAGAAGCTCCTCGCTCCTGGCTTCGGATCAGCTCAGCTCTGGCTGATGTGACCACTTGGGGAGTGAGCCAGCAGATAGAAGAAGTTTCTCTCTGTATCTCCTTCTCTCTGTATATTTACCTTTCCAATAAAAATAATAAATGTCTTTAAAAATGAAATTTAAAAATGGTTATGCAGCAAGGTGGAGGAATCCACTATGGGGGGAGGGTTGTGGGAGGGGTGGGGGGAATCCCCAGTGCCTATAAAACTGTATCACATAATACAATGTTAATAACAATTAAAAAATGGCATTAAGAGAACACAACGTTTTGTGAAACAAAAACACAACATATTTAATGCCACAAAAGGTAGAATGCTAGTGATTATTTAATTAAATTTGGTTTAAAGACATGTATATGTGTGTATGTGTTTGAACTTCCTTTTATTATATGTTTCCTTTAAGATGGAATTTATCCAATATGTGATTTATATAATTGCATAATTATCACAATAAATGCTCTTCAAATAACCAAGTGAGGATCTGGAATTATGTTTGCCTTTGAGCATCTTTTTTCATCCCTTTTCACCTTAATACTTAGATGTTTATAAATGCTTTTAGGGAATGGCAAACGCATGTTTAGTGCTTAGAAGAGGATAATTTGGCTGTGCTATTTTTATCTCCCTGAGTTCTCCATCTACAGGGAAGCTAGAGCTGAGTACACAGCAGCGGAGGTTGCCAGGTGATCAGTCTCACCCTTGAGGATCAAAGTGTTTCTTTGCAGGGTCAACTGATCCAGGAAGAAACTTAAAAGGAACTAAAAATACAATGGAGCAAATCCAGGGCAGGAACGCAGCCTGGATGGTGCAGAGTTTGCATGTGTATGTCCAGGCATTAACCTGCTTTTGTACACATACTTGTTCTGTTTTCCTTCCACTTTCCCCATTGCACATGATTTGGTGTTTGTTGGTTTTACAATTCCGGGAGCCCATACCCCTTTGATCAGAAAGACAGTAGCCACCTTGGAAACAAACAAAGCAAACTTCTTTTGTTCTGAAAAGTAAACTGGGCATTACCTATTCAGAATGAAAATAATTCAGTCAAGATTGAGTTCTGAACACTTCGTTCCTTTCAGCAGAACCTGCGCACTTTCGCTTTTGCTCCGGTGCAGCTCCATGAACAAGGCCTGAACCCTGGGAACAGCGGGAGTGCAGGACACACATGCCCACGCTTTCAGCAGGTGAGCCCACCAAGAATGACGGCAGCCTACGGTCTTACTGCTACAAACTGAGCACTTCCGAAAAGGGACTTGGCTGTATAACACAGGGTATTGTGTCCTAGTCTCAGCACGTCTAATCCAATATTATAAACCAATCAGTTACATCATCAGATGTAATGGATTGAAATGAAAACCCACACCCTTCTGTTGCACAAATTGTCAGGCTCTGAATAATGGTATCATCTGAAGTTCACATAGGATTCTTTGAATAAGCTAAAAATCATTGCAAGCTCTACAAAAGTAAAATCTATAAAGAAGAATGATTGCGTTAAGCCATAAATTACGTTTTCATAATGCAAGTATACACGATTTTATATACTATAAAAGAATGATGGCTACACTTCAACACTATGTCCCTCACATATTCAAAATGAAGAATAAGCAAATCATACTTTAGAAATCAAGGTGGAGTGTGTGAAGATTAATATTTAAACCCAAACTTAAGTATTGTAATTTTACCATAATACTAAAAATATTCTAAGGAATTAATAACAAAAACTAACCATACATTAACTATACAGCAATATATATCTCTCCTTTGTAATACTACTTGGAAGGCTAGGAAATTTCAGCTCTTTATGCTCGTTGAATCTAAAATAGGAGAGATACTATGGAATTCTAGATCTATTCTCTCAGAATTAATTTTTATAACTCCACTGAATAAGGCTTCTAAGATATGTAAATCCTAACCACTTCAGAAATAACAAATCACTCCATCATGGAAGATTATTGGCTTAGAGAAATGAACATGAAGATTTTACATCTTCATGTTGCTCACTGTTAAAGGAGTAACTGAAGGTATTTTACTAACCACACTCTAATCTCAAGTTAATGCTGGCAAAATACCAGTGCTTTTATATATTTCTAGAGGGAAAAATTCCTCTAAAATGATGATGTCTTCTTCTAAGGAGAAGAAAACTTACCAAATTTTTTATTGGCATATCTGCCTTTTCTAAAAGAGGTATCACCCTGCTTAAGTGGATGTACTTTTGACACACGTGTGTGTGTGTCCTTACACATATGCATTAGAGCAACTGGAGGTAAAGGAGGAATGGGGTTGACTGTGTGAGATAGGTATGACAGCTATTAAAATGTGTCCTATTAAAAATGTGTAAACTGAGGTTCAAAAGAAGTAACTCACTGCCAAGGCTGTGATACCAAAATACAGATGTTGTCAGTTGTATCTGAGACTTGTTTCAATCTGCTCTGGTGAGAGGACAGTCCTGGAGCCATCAGCCTTGAAAGAAGGGTTCACGGCATACAATCCCTAAGAACAGAGGTCCTCCATGCCACTGCAAGACACCTACAGGAGGCACTAGAGTTGACCAAGAGGCAAAAGGGGCAGCAGAAACACATGATTAATCGTGGCTTCTATAGGAAGAAAAGGAAAAGACAGTATAAGACACTATAGACGACAGGCCAGGCAGAGAGGCAGCGAGCTCAGCTTACAGCTTTGGGTTTGTGAGGGAATATTTGATTTGCATATCCAAGGGCAAGTGCTTGGTGACCTCCAGGGCTAAGCAAGCTATTGTGATGGCCCCTCCCCACATCTGTAGGACTGAGTCTTACTCCCTCTCATGATGCTGACACAGAATACTGGAGATTGGGTCATTTCTGAAGATCAGAAATTTGTTTTCCACAGTTCCAGAGGCCTGGAACCCAACGTGTAAAGTCTGGCAAGGACCCTTTTGCTGCATCAGTCCACGTCACAAAGGCAAAGAGAGAGCAAGAGAGAAAGCAAGAGGGAGCTAACCATGTCCTTTCACGGTCAGCCGAGTGCTACCGTGACAATATTCCTTCATTTATCCAACCAGGGTGCTCACAGCCTAATCATGGCCCATCATGCCCCAGCTCCGAACACCGGCCCCTGGGAATTAAGTTCCTAACACAGGAGATTTGGGAGACATAGTCAGACCACAGCTGGCCCTGAGTTTTCAAAGCATCACATAATGCAGGAAAAAAAAAAAAAGATTAGTATCCTAGGTAACTTACTTGTTTTTCCGTCACCTTTGGCATTTTGTAGAAATAGCACACTTGATGATACTAACCTGGATGAAATAACCCGGATGCAGCTGTGATGAATAAATGAGGGGGAGGTATTGGATACGGTGGTTTGTCAGAGTGGCTGGTTGAGTCTCAGCTGCTCCGCTTGCACTCCAGCCTCCTGTGAATGTGCATCTTGGGAGGAAGCGGGCGGGAGCCTAAGCATTTGGGCTCTGGCCACTCCTGTGAGCTCTTGGCTCCTGGCGTCGGCCTGGCTCAGCTCTGAAAAGTGCAGGTGTTTGGGAACTAACCAGGACACGAAAGATGCCTTTCTCTCTATCTCTTCCCTTAAACAAGGTGAAAATAAATAAGTAAAAAGAAATCATTGCCACTGAGTTAAATACATCTGATTCATATTATATGTGATTATATATGTGACTATATATTATATAATTATATATGTGATTATAAGGGCGATCCATTTTATATGGTACATTTTGATAGACAAATCTGCAGGTTACTATTTTATTAAGGAGCTAATAAAAAGCAAAGGTTAAAATTGAAATTGCTAGATCCAGTACAGTGGCTTAGTGCTAAATCCTCTCTTTGCACACACCAGGATCTCATGTGGGCACCAGTTCATGCTCTGACTACTTCACTTCCCATCCAGCTTCCTGTTTGTGGTAGGGAAAGCAGTAGAGGACAGCCCAAAGCATGGGATCCTGCACCCATGTGGGAGACCCAGAAGTGCCTCCTGGATTCACATTGGCTCAGCACCAACTGTTTCAGCTACTTTGGAATAGAAGTACTTGGCTCCTGGCTTCGGATGGAAGATCTTTCTTTCTGTCTCTCCTTCACTCTGTAAATCTACTTTACCAATAAAAATAAATAAATCTTTTAAAAAAAACCTTTTCACTAGAAAAAAATGATAATATTTACCAAAAAAATGAAGATGCTCAAAACCAAACCAACTGGATTCAAGCCTCACTGCGCCTCCTACAAAGCAACTTCGGCAAAGCCTGTTTGCACATCTGTGTGGCAGGGCTTAACAGCTGTCAGATGGAGATAATGCGTGATTTCACTGAGCAATATTGGAGATGTCCTTAACATAAATACGAGACAACAAGTCTTTACATTTACTATTTTTCCCAGGTTTTCGAATTTATTGGACAACTAAATAGATGTACCATGAGAAAACAAAAATGCCTGGACAAGTATCTACATGACTGGAAACTTTTATTTCCAACCTAATTATCTAAATATAAAATATCCTGACCAGAACTAATCAGAAAAAAAAATGCTTAGGACATCATTGCCCACCAAAATGAAGTCAAGAATCACGCCATTTAACAAGTAGGACTTGCATAAAATCAAAGGCTGACCGGTTCAGGAGCAACACTCCTGAGATAGAGAAGGTGTGAGCGGATATTCTAACCTGCCACCAGGGTGTGCCAAGTGCGATTAAACATTAAACAAAAATAACATTTAGCCCATTAATCCCACAGAAGAAGTTACTACTTTTTTTATAGTCACACTTTTAGACTTGCAGTTATTTTCCTGTCCTTTTTTGTAAGGATCTTTCCTTTCTTCAGCATTTCTAGAATTCGTATTTATTTAGCTCTGACATCATAGCATCTACTGAGAGTATTTTTTAAAGAGGGAAAAGAAGAAGACAGAATAAGCAAGGCAAAGAAGGCTCCCGGGGCAGCTCTTCTGTATGCGGGTAGGGCATTTCTCAAATTTACATAGACTTCTAATCATCTTGACTGCAATCATGTAGAAAATGAAGGGGGATAAAGTCCATGAGGACAATTTAATAAACCGAGCTTTCTTTTCTTTTGAAGCCTTTGAAGAATGGAATCATCAGATGAAACTTGCCTTGTATTTACCCAGGTCATGAGGCATGTCAGTTTGGTGATGTGCCTTTGGCAAGAAGCGCTTAATTAGAAATTCCAGGAGAGCTGCTCCCAGTAGGTGCTTCCTAAGACAAAAAGATGATACAATTTAGTAGGGAAATCCTCCCCAAGGATACAACATTGGGGCTCAGGTGGATGAAAAGATCAACTGACAGCAGAACGCAGGTGTCAGGATGAGGTGTTGGGTTTTGAATGAGAGTCTCCCTGCCACAGTTGTAGTAAGTATTATCTTTGTTATTCAATCTTAAATATAGCATTTTAAAATTTTTGGATAATTAGTGTGGAAATACTAAATAGCTTGAAGTGTGACTCTAGTAAAAGATGAAAGCTTCTTAGAAAATATTCAGCAGACATGTTTCATTTAGCCTTATGGAATCATGCAAAGTTGTTTTCCGATTGAGTTCATTTTTAATTATTTTTAAAGTCAAGTAGTTGTTTTTGCATAATGTATGAATGTTTCTCTAAATCAAATGAAGTCTTCAAATTAGACTATGAAATGGGGATTTTTCTAGAACACACTCAAGCTGTTTTTAAATATTTTTCCCTTCTTGACATCATTGTCAAGGTGAGGAAGGTTTTGTGCTTGTTAAAATCTTCCTTAATTCTAGCTCACATGCGCCTAATATCTTTTTTATGAAGTTAATAATTTCTTACAATTGTAATCACTGCGAAAATCTCACCTCTAAGACACGATTAATATGAGAACTCTCCACTGAAAAACTGATTTGAAAAGAGGAAAATTTGAAGATGGGACTGATTGGATTTGTCTACTTTCTACTCAAGCTCTTGTGGCTGGGAGTGAACGTGTATCTCTTTGTTGACACATTCCGTTGGTACGAGGAGGAGGAGTCTTTTCTTTACACACGAGTTATTTTGGGTGTAAGTAGAGTTAATGCATCTTACTCTTTCAGAAAACGAACGTAGACCCTATTCTCCTGGGTTCCTTGTTTTCACTGGGCATCTTGGTTTTGTCTTTGTTCCATCTGTAAGTCCACGCTGGCTTGGGCAAGAGCGTCTGCACTGTGCTTGAACTTCAACTGTATGTTAATCCTGCTACCCATCAGTCGAAACCTGATTTCATTCGTGAGAGGAACAAGCACTGTAAGTACTAAAGTATTTACAACAGTCTCAGTTCTTACGACAGATGAACGCAAGTGCTGTTGAAAGCAGGTCCCCTTTACTGTGACATTCCCACTCACCCTGTGGAAACTCAGGGTTATCTCTTTGCAGGAGAGCATAGGATGGCTACAGTTGAACATCAGTCATCGGCGTACATGACTTGGCTGCTGCCATTACCACTGACTTCCTCTAGGGCACTCACTGTCGGAAACTATAAGCAGGCACAATTTCTAATTAAAAAAAAAAGACAAGCAGTTAAATCTATCTCGAGAAATTCAGTTCTCTAACCCCCAGAAAGCACAATCGTGATATAGATTTTCACATTTTACTTGCTTTCGTTTTACTGGAAAGGTGGAGACAGCTAGAGAGACAGAGGAAGTGAGTGAGATCTCCAGCTGCCTGACTCACCCCCCAAATGCCGAAACATCCAGAACTGGGCTAGGCTGGCATCTGGAGCCAAACACTCACTTCAGGTCTCCCAAGAGGGCAACAAGGACCTTGAACCATCCCCTGCTGCCTCCCAGGGTGCACGTTAGCAGGAATGTTAGACTCAGAAGTAGAACTGGGACTTGAATCCAAGCATTCTCATAGATAATGCATTCGCCCAAGGGACAGCTCAACTGCTGCACTATATACCCAACCCCACAACACACACATGTTAGCATGCAGATTTTTAGCTGCTAGCAGGCAGAGAGGGCATTTCCTAACTGCATTGATTCCACTCTTTGGTGCTCACCTGTGTTGCCTGTTAAACAGAAAGACACAGAAACAACAACTTAATCAACCTGTGTTGGTTGAATTAACTTATCCTAGCAACGTTACCAGCTTTCATGACTATGAGATATAGATACATATGATACTTGACTTTGCTTAAGAAGGATAGTTTTTGGATGTCTGAAATCACCTGAAGAAGGATGTTATCACCACCTGCGTTTTCTACATAGAGAAGCTGAGTGTAGTGTGGAGGGTAGTATGTTAATCGAGTTCTGAGATATAGCCAGGCAACTGAAAATTCAGTCATTTTTACCGAAGCGAACTATCAGCTTACCTTTTAATTTTGCTGTTTCACAAATGGCCACTAACTTTCGCATCCTGCAAGAGCAGATCCTGTGTCCTAGTCTCTTCATTTTGTTTATCCCAAGTCCTATGTTCTTGATTCTCAGGATATCATTATTACTGTGATTGGTCCTTTATTAGGCCTCTATTTATATATTTTCTCACTCTAGTGCTGCAGAGGACCATGGGGAAGACAATTAGACAAAAACCTCAAATTCCACAAATTGGTCGCCTATGGAATAGTCATTAGTGCAGGTAAGTACTTAAGTACTTCTTCACTGCCTGAATTTTACAGTACCTGATTTAGTTCTGCTTGGTGATACTCCTCCCCTTACACCCCTCTCTCCATGCCTTACCTTAGGTAGAAGAAATAATGGCCATCTATTTGGCCACAGAACCCTTGGAGAAAAGGGCTTTTAATTTGCAATTTATATTCCTATAGGAATATATTCCCCTACCAGGGCATCAATTTGTCAAAGAAAAAAAAAGTTGTCCAAGTAGATTTTCATTTGTGAATAATTAGACTCGTCAGTAACACAGTGATAAATACCTCCTTGAAAAGTGAACACATTCGTAGTCAATGCAATTCACAATGGAAATAAAATTGGCCAACACTCAAACTCTCACTCAGGGTCATAGGAAAATGACTGGCACGTGATATCACGGGCAGTAAAAGAAAAGCACAGAGATCATAGGAGATTCTGAGCGGTACTGAGCCAGCAAATATAAAACGATCTTGAAAGGATAGGAAGTTTATGATCATATAAAGTATAATTACTATTATTGCATTTGTAATTCAAATAAAAGGCCCTGGAAATTAACATCCAAGGCCAACTTTAGACAAGGTTGAGGAAGAGCAGAAGAGGGCTAGTCATTAACAGGCTTGTGCTGTGCTTGGAAAACAAAGATCTAGAAATAAAAGGCTCGGCTTTTAATTGATCAGATGATACTCTGCCGGCTCTACCTTCAGACCAAAGATGGTCTCCCCAAGAAATCGTTGAACTTATCTGGACAATAACATGCTGGACTTTTTGCTTGGTAGATGCTTGCAATGAAAGAATCTCAACTGAATTTGAACTGGGGTAATGCAACAAGGTGGAAGAATCCGCCATGGGGTGGGGGGGCTTGGAGAGGGATGGGGGGAATCCCAGTGCCTATGAAATGTGTCACACAATGCAATATAATCAATTAAAAAAAAAAGAAATAAAAGGCTCTCCGAACATAAAGAGTTCTGATTCAGGACCATTTTCCTCAAACTAATTTAACTATAAAATGTTTTCCCCATTTGTTTTTTTCCTCTCATGCATAAAAAGAAACATAGCAGAATAAAAGGAGCACTCAAAACAAATGTGAATTTAATTAGACATCAAGATATGACAGATGGGGGCCTGAGTGCCAATTAACACAACCATGGGTGTGCAGTGAGACACAAGGGAAAGAGGTTCCCCACGGACTGTCCTCAACATCCGAGTAGAGCAGCCCCAGAAATGTTCTGCCAAAGGTTCTTGCAGATTGTGAAGAAGTGGGTAGTAAAAATAGTTCCCATTAAAGAGAAAAACCAGCTCAAGGAGGTGGCAAGCCAAGAGCCCAGCTGATCATTTTCAGGCCCCAGCAGGGTCAAAGTCATTGAGAACATATGGGGGCTACCAGCATTCGACCAGAGGGAGAAGGCATGAAGGAATGAACACTCAGGGAGTCTGGGGTCTGCTCCAAACCTGGACAATTATGTGAGGCTAGAATGAGGAGGCTGAGTGTCCCGTTGTGAGCAACAGCCAAGCAAAGGCCAGGTTGTTCCTTCGTAGGCTCATCAGAGAAGGAATTTAAAGAAGCTCTAGACTTCAAGCCTTAATTCTTTTTCTTTAAAAAAAAATTATTGTCATTACTATTTTCCATGATACAGTTTGTAGGTATAGGGGTCCCTTCATTCCGTCTTTGTTTTACTTCCCATTTTCTTTCCCACCACTATTTCCCCCAAAATACTACAGTAATATAGTTCTTTAGTAACAGTCACTGAAAGAATGTAACAGTTCCTGTTATTTAAGCACACCAGGGGATTGTGGGTATAGACAACAGCAGAGAGTTTAATATTGTTTTGTGTTTTGCATGAAGGTTGCTTTTGTGTTTTGCATGAAGGTTGCCATACGTTAGAGAGGACATATGATATTTGTCCTTTTTGGAGTGACTTATTTCACTGGGCATACTGATCCCCAGTTGGGACCATTTAGTTGCATTTTTAATGACTGTGTAATATTCCATGGAGTAGATGTAGCACAGTTTCTTTATCCATTCCTCTTTCGACGGGCATCTATGTTGTTTCCATGTCTTCACTATTAAGGATTATGCTGCTTTAAATATAGGGTTGCAGGTTACTTTCTTGCATGAAGATTTCATTTCATTTGGATATATTCCCTGGCGTGGGATAGTTGGGTTGTAAAAGGGAAGACATAAGAGAGTAAAATGGCAGAAAGAATAGTAACAGCACTGAAACAGGTGAATGCAGAGGAAAATTATAAAAATATTATACAGCAAGAAGAGGATGGAAACTATCATTCTGACATATCATAAGAGGAAGCAAAGATTTAAAAAAAAATGGGTGTCATGAAACACCTTTCTCCTTAAACTTTTGAGTATGTCTCCTTTTGTAAATGTACGCACATGCCAATGGTATAAAGCAGTGTACTGCCTCCCATCTGAAAGATATCCTGCTGAGCGCTCTATCCTTCTGTAATTAGTGCGGTCAGGACGCGCTAGGGATGGTAAAAGGCTGCAGTTGACCACTACTGGAAAAACCACATGCCTAAGTCATTTCATACACCTGCACTAGGTTGGTTGTGTGACCCCAGATTAAGTTCCTGGTGGTCTTTCCTCTGTGGTATTTAAAAAAAAAAAAATTAGACTCTAGCAGTTTCAGTGAGATGAGCTGGTAATTGTCAGGTCTCTCCCTATGTGAGAATCTGCAGGAAACAAGGTCCCTGAGGATTACTCTTCCAGGTAAGATTCCATCAAGACTCCTTGGAGTAACTAACAGGCTTTGCTGATGTAGCTGCTACTCTGGTCTCATTCTGACCATGCTCCCACCCCACCCCATCACCACATCCCCAGGACTCAGTTCCGGCAAGTATCCAAAACATCCTGTACCTTTGCCCAAGAAGTTCTTTGTGCCTAAAATGTCACACCTCTCTTTGGGGACATGATATTCAGCAACCATTGCCTGATCCCCCTTGGCAGGACACAGTCCCTCCACTTGCAGGTGCCATGGCCAGCTTCCCACCAAGGAGTCAAATTCAGTGCCGTCAAAGTCAGGGACTGTGCCTAGTGCATCTAGTTTCCCTGCCCCATGGCACATGACAACTCTTCAATAAATGTGGTCAAGCTTGAGGATGAGTGCGATTGAATGAGTCACTGGATAAAGCAGTGCAAAGCCCAAGCATGTCAGCTGTGGAGGGGAGCATTTTAGGGCAGACCAAATGCAGGGAGTCACCAGGAGGGAAGAGATTTAGATGCCCACCATGAGATAATAAATTCCCATTGTGCTGCTGCAAGAGAAAACAGAGCTTCTTTCTCCAGCTTTTCCTCGCCGACCCATGGAGAACCGAGTCTTTGTTTTCCTCTTGCATCCCCACTGCTTTGCGGACTTGCAGATCCCTCCTAGGGCTCCCACAGCAGGCCCCAGCTGCCTTGAGAGCCAAGCACCCCTCGTTCCACACCTCCATGGCAACCAGCTCACTGCCGTGATTTCCATTGCCCCGCCAAGGAGGGAGGGTGTGGAGAAAGCTCTTCGCTTCTACCCAGCCCTGACAAAGCAATTATTACATTTCACAGTAACTAAGAAATGCGGCTGGCAACCGCGCTTTTAGGAGGAAAAAAAAAAAAAGAAAAACACAGGCGAAGCGCTGGGTCGTAGCTGCACTTAGGCTTTGCACATTGCGTCCTTCTTGTGTGTCCGCTGGGGAGCAGCTGCAATGTCCCTTGGCTTATTTTATTAGCCTTGCCCATTACGCCGCTTACCAAATAGCCTGCTGGCTTAATAGAGGTGTGTAACCTTGAAAGAAGTGCATCCACATCGAAGTTTGCGTGCCAGGATCTAATTTCTCATCTGTTCCCCTCTAAGTTGAACTGCAAGCTTTAATTGGTCAAATCATGAAAGGTTGTAATTAGAGACTGGTAGAAGTAGGCTGGGGAGGAGGAGGCAAGAGGCAAAACAATGCTAGCTAGGCTCAAGGGCACCGCCAGGAACGCAGGGACAGGAACGATTCTTCTCTTGGCTTCCTGCCTTCAGCTTGTCTGCCTATGATAAGGGCTGCCAGAGCTAGTTTCAGCCACTAATAAATCATTTTCAAGCACGTATAGCCCCCCCGGAGTATCAGAAGAGTAGTTCTGCACCCTCTCCACTCTTATTAACATGGATCTTTTTGGATTCTGTGGTCTTCAGTAGACCTTGAAATGCCTAATTGAAAAGTAGTACTTGGCACCTGCGCTTTCATCGAAGGGGGTGGTGAATAGTAATCCAGCAATGCCACAGTTTGCATCCACCAACTTGCAAGGGTGGACCATCACCCTGAAGGCAGCTCCTGATGAGCGGCTAAAATTAGCTGACCAACAGCAGTAAGCAGGATATGTGCAGCTAGGAGGAGAAAGCTCAGAAGAAGCATCCAGAGAAAATAAAGATCCAGAGGTCGGGAATTAAGATTAGCCTTGAAGGCACAAGCTCTTCAAGCTCTGATCCCTGAAGGGCTCCACCTGTGGCCCCAGGAGCTCCCAGGAAGGTCCGACCCAGGTCCATCCTAACAGAATTTCTGACAAATGCATGGCATCCACGGAGCGTCAGAGTCCAGGAGTTGTCCTGCAGAAGTAAGACCACAAATCGGAAATTGTGGGCCCAATTCTGACCACAGACTCTTGATTCATGGTACTGAAAGGCTGTCCCATCATGAGTTTACTCACTCCAAAGGCAACAGCAAGGCCTGAACACACTCCCAGGAGGCCACCACATTATGTTCCCTTTGGTCTCCTGAAAAATGAAAAGAAAAGAAACAAGAAAAATGGCTATTTCTTAGGGCAGCTGGCTCTAGTTGCAGCCTTCCTGAATTTTTTCTTGTCATTGTTCAACTCATCTATGAGAGATTTATATTTGTTTTTTATGAATATTTTTATTTTGAATTTTGAATTACGTGGTACATTTTTTATAGGCTGGGATTCCCCCCAAACTTGGACCCCTCATGAGATTTTTCCCATTTTGTTACAATAGTGTAGTCCTTCATAAAGAATCATAATTCTATCAGTCTCTTATTTAAGTGTACCCCGACATTGTTGGTACAGACAATGTCAGACAGTCCAGCATCCCATTGTCTACACATGTCCAACAGTTTCACTGGGAGTCCATCTTTCGTCTGGATGCAGGGAGGCATGTTCCCCCATATCTGGACATCTGTATTTGAACTTGGAAGTTCACACATCAATTAAATACACGGAGTGTTCCCAACATTGCCACCCACTTTTAAAAGAAAACAAACCAAAAACAAGTGCAAAAAGACCTAGACGCTGCACTCTTGGGCCACACCTTTGGGTGGCTTATGAAATGTGGATCTTGGGTTCTTCCAAGGACATAGCAGTGCATGCCAATTGAAGGCCACAGAGGCCTAGCAAAGAATTTGCCTGCATATGGTGATGATCTTGGGCTTACAGTGGGACATTGCGTAGATCTTCAATCTGAGAATTCCTGAGAGTAAAAAAATTCCACTTTTTATCACCTGATAAAAAGGAAAACAAAATGGAGGTAGGTGTGGCAGAAGGGCATTTTGGACATGAATTTTCAAGCACAGTGCAAGTTTTCAATATATTGCCTCTTGAAAGCCTTCCTGGCTCCCTGAGACTCTATCCTGAGTCCCCAGCTCTGTTAGGAGAATCCCAGCACTAGGAATGGATAAATAGTTCAATATCTTTGTTCATTCAATCAGCGTCCTTAAATTTAGTTTAACGGTGTCAGATTCTCATGTGGAAATCAATCTACTAGAAAACAGATTGTGATCAACAACTCATTACAAGGGAGAAGGATGTTATGACATACAGAAGAATCGGAAAGAGGGAATTTGTATTCTCTCTATCACGTACGGATCGTACAACGGCAAAGCAGGCACTGAACTTAGGCTCAGCTTCAGCTTCTATTTCTGCAGATGGGAAGGGCTCCACTCCCTGTCTGCAGGGCCTTAGTCTACGGAAAGAGAATGGATGCCGCAAGTGGCAAAGGAGGAAAAGAAGAGGATGGAGCAGGGAGAGACCAGCCCCACAGGCTAAACCAAGTGTCATGAGCCTTTGTGACAGCCGAGCTCTAAAGGAGACTCCAAGTGAATCACTCAAAGAGCTTTTCTCAACCCCAAGAGAAATTGTGTTTGAGTAAACGAGTAAGACATAACAATTTCTGCTGCGTTAAAGAAAGTAGTAGAGCTTCGAGACTGAAATCTGAGACCCAGAAGTCGCAGACAGGGCTTTATCCCATATTTACCACTAACAGATCTGTCTTAAGTCGCTTTTTGAAATATTGGTTTGCAAAATGGGAAGAAGACTAACAAGTGGACGGTGTATTGGGTAACATTCCTACAACATTTATAACACTGCCTGGGTGTACAGTTACCACTCAATGAATGTCATAAAAAAACAAACATTTACTTCCTTCTCAAGGACGTCAGATAGTCATCAGAACACAGAAAACAGGAATTCTAGACAAAGTTTATATCTAAATTAGCAAGTAGTTCCCTTTTCTGCGCAGCATTGGAAGAGGCTAACTTTGTGGCCACTATTTCTAAACCAGAGAGCTCAGGTGTTTTGTGAGTGTGACCAAGATGGCTAAGGAGGGGTTGCACTGAACCATAAGCAGGTGGTACATCATCACAGAAGCAGAAGTGCTGTTATGTACCGCAAGTCTTAAGACATGAGCAGATCTTTGCATGGCTGGAAAGGGGGTGGATGTGATAGAAAGAACGCAGTTAACAGAGAGAAGCTAAATAGTGAAATAAAGCTTTTTTTAAAAGTGTCACTGGCACTACGGGGACCAAAATCAGTACCCTTAGAGGTTTCTGTCGCTCCTTCCCTCCTCTCATTTGTCTGTGACTCGACCTGCAGCCATGCAGGTTCCCATAACTCATTCATAACTTCTACAGTCTAAACAAGTAGTTGACCCTGCTACCTCTCTTTTTTAGTGCAGGAGAAACAGATAGATACCCACCGGGAAATTATCTATGCCTGGGTAATTATCATTTTACATTGAAATCCAATTCTGGTGGTGGGTATCCACTGGCCACCCAGCCAGTGTCCCACTTACACTATATTGTCACCTAGATATTGAAACAGATTTCACATGCAAGAGTGGCATCAGACACTGTCTCTGGGTGAATGGTGCTGGTGCTGTGTTCTAATCCTCATCATTTAGAATTTGGACGTCGCCAGGGACGGATATTCAGCCTTTCTGCTACTATGTCCATGCCCCACATTGGAGGACCTGAATTTGATTTCCCTAGTGTCTGTCATATACACAAAAAGCTCATCTAACAGTGTGCATGGTGTGCAATATTCTAGAATAATGCTGACTTCTTAAGGAAATCAGTTTTCCATCTATAATTATATATAATTCCTTCCTCAAGAATTCTATCTCATATATGATTATGTTTTGATATTGTTTGAATTCATTCTACTCCCAGAATGGCCACATGTCTAAAATTAAATCAAGATGAGTGAGATTTGTGGTGAACCATAGAGCAATTTCAGACATGTTCAGTCTTCTCCATTTGAGATGCTAGGAAACGCACAAATCAATCATCTTCCTTGGAATTTGTAAAAGCAGCATCGAGAAACTTGATCACAGGCACAGTGTGTTGTTGAGTTACTGCAAAGAAAGAGATCCATATGGTGTGTGTCCAATGCTGTGTCCACATCCTCTTAGCCATCCACATTGTGGCCCATTTATTCAACTTGGAACGCTACCACTTGAGCCAGTCAGAGGAAGCCCCCGGGCTTCCGGCTGCACTCTCCAAACTTGGCAACAGCCCGAATGAAAGCTACCTCAACCCCATCAGGACCTTCAGCACGGTGAGTTCCTGCATGCTAACTAGTTTCTCATCTCACAATGCTTCATTTCTCTCATCACTTTTCCAGGAACACTACATTTCAAATGTTTTTAATAAAAGATCTGGAGAGAAGATTCTGCCAAAGGTGCTACTGATTTTATCTTTTCTAAGTATTTCAGTTAATACTGCTGAAAGCTT
This sequence comes from Ochotona curzoniae, assembly GCF_017591425.1. Classification (NCBI taxonomy): domain Eukaryota; kingdom Metazoa; phylum Chordata; class Mammalia; order Lagomorpha; family Ochotonidae; genus Ochotona; species Ochotona curzoniae. Next base: position 20,261 of record NW_024466900.1, read on the forward strand.
ATGAGCAATGGGAAAATATATGTCACTTAACTGGCTTATAGCAACAATCAAATGCAAATAAAAATATGATAACATTAAAACTCTAATTTTAAAATATTAAAAGCAGCTCGTGTTTAGATTTTCACTGGTGTTAGACTCATAAAGAATGTAAGGTATCAGCTTGCTTTTAAAAATACTGGTTTATTTTCATCTACTTGAAAAGCAGAATGACAGAGAGAGATCTCCAACTTTCCGGTTCGCTTCCTCTATGCCCTCCACAGCTTGGTGTGGGCCAGGTGAAAGCCAGGAGCCAGGAGCTCATCCGGCTCTCCCATGGGAGTGTCAGAGGATCAACCACTTAAGTTATCATGCATCTGCTGTGATACATTAACAGGAAGTTGGCTTAGAAGTAGAGCAGCTGGGGTTCAAACTGACATTGTGACAGCAGGCTGTAGGCATTGCAAATGACAACTTGGTGTGCTACCTAAACATGTGTCCTGAAGGTGACATCTTCACCTGGAGTTTATAAAATGCCTGTCCTTCTTAGCAATATTTAGATGGTTTTCTGAATCTCTTCCCCATGTCTCATGCTTTGGCATACACTTGAATAGCTGGTTTGCCAGCTCAGACCCTGAGCAAAGCAGCTAATTTCATGAGACTAGCCTTGCTGGGGAAAATACTAATGCTAGTCACCTTTGTGTAGACAATGGCAGTGCCTGTGGGGTTGGGAGAAAAAGATTGAATATAGTCCCAGCAACCCATCTTGAAAGATATTTCCTTCCAACAATCCAACCCTACCTCTTTTTTTTTTAATTTTAAGTTTAAATGTATTTATTTGAAGGGCAGAGAGCTAGAGAAAGAAAGTTACTATCTATTAGCACATTCTCCAGTTACCTGCAGTACCCTGGGTTTGGCCAAGCTGAACCTGGAACTCCATCTGTGTCTCTCCAGGGACTGATCCACTTGAGCCATCACCTCCTACCTCCTAGGGTGCACATAAAAGGGAGATGTAATTGGGAGTGAACACCCAAACCAGGTGCTCTGATTCAGGACATAGCCCATCTTGCTATGTCTGAACCAAGCCTTTTCCCATGTATAGTCAACTACCAACATGTTGACCACGATTTTTTTGTTAATCTGCATTTCCCAAACCTGAAGGCAATACACTCCAGCAAAGGTAATCTTTCTATTATTACCTGGGCTATCTCTTTAAGCAATCATTGTTTTCATCTAGCTTTATTTGAAGAAGGAAAATCCCAAGTGTGCTTGGGGAAAGACTCTTCAAACTCATGCTCCCTAATTCCAAGGTTTTGTTTCAATATCAGGCTATTGACCACACTGAGCTGCTTTTCTTAGCTGACAACAATGAGAAGTGTAAGTTTCGCAGTGACATCAAAACTACAGGTGCCCTATGTATGTGAGCGTGTCTTTAGTGTCACTCGGACCAGTTACAATGTTTATCTGGACACCTGCTACAGCTTCCCTGCTAAGGCTCAGAAAAATCCACCACAACACAAACCCAAGGATAAATCTAAGCATGTTAGGAGACCATCTAATAAACAGTATTTATTAAAAATAGTGTTAACGCAATTGAACAAGATCATTAAGCTACTCCCTGTGCATTTATTTCATAATTTTAGAACCAATATGCTATTCAACTACTAGTTAAGTTCAAGAAACCCTCTAATTTGGGATGTTTGGAGAAAGATGGGTATCAGTAACACAAAGCACACTTTATAAAGCGTACTAAAAGGTGCAGTGGATGAATCTAGAAGATACCAAGAAACTCAAACCAGTCTTGAATGTATCAAAAGAAGAGAGAATAAGCAAAGATGAATGATTTGAAACTAGTGGCACATCCAATGATACAAATGAATTTCTAAAACGCCTGGGTCTATCTGAAAGAAAAAAAATCTCTTAAACGTTTTAGACATACCCTTTTCAATTTATTTCCACTCTTTGCTCCTTGAAGAAAGAATAAACAAGAGAGAGGTCCCTTTCCAAATTACCTCCAGATCTCAAAGCAGCCCAAATTAATGAGGTTTTACTGACAAAAGATATAGTGTGAGTTTATTGAGCTATGGTTGTCTCAATAGGAAGACAAGGGATACATACCAATGACTTAGTAAGATGATGGAAAAATCACAATAAAAGCAAAATGCCTTGCAATCCATATTTTTTGAAAGGTTGTTTAACTCTCCCATGCACTCACAGACCAGAATTCTGAGCTTTTTGGCCATCTCTATTCGATAAGAATAGCTGTGCTTTTATTGATCACCAAGGCTTTACCAAGCCTTATTCCAGGCCCTCAATGTGGCGAGAAAGAAATACAGTCACGGTGTTTTCGATTAGAAGTGAGCACAGGAATGGGGCTTGCACTGCTTTGCTAGGAACACCCCAACAGACTGCTCAAAAGTGTATTTATTATAGCTAAAATTAAGCATGGTGATCCAATTTTTATTTTTAAAATTAGAAAACCAAAAACTCAGAATTATTTTACATTTTATCCTAAAATGCTCTTTCCATTATATTGTCTGCTCTCTCAATTCAACATAATAATTTTGACATGAAAGTGGATTTATATGACCCAGAAGATGTAATTCTTGACATGGTGGTTTTGCGCAAGTTGAGCAGAATGGTGGCTGCCCTAAGGTGTGAGGAGGAAGAGAGAGGGAGGCAGCTGGCACCGTGTCCCTGAGCCTCGGAGTGAAGCATTTGAACGGCTCCCTGCTTGCACTCTCTAGTGTTGAGCCTAAACATTGAAAATGTGTGAGGATATTAACGTCATGCTGCGCGTCTCTCTTAGAACACAGTCACGGAGCTGCTAACGACAATCGCAGGCATCACCGGCCTGGCGCTCTCTTTGACTTTGATCTTGATCGTGACCTCCTCAACTGCGTCCATCAGACAGGTCTCCTATGAGTTATTCTGGTACACACACCACATTTTCATCATCTTCTTTATCAGTCTGGCTCTCCACGGGGCAGGGTAAGTCCTTACTATGTTCAGTCTGGTAAGACTTTTTTTTTATCTCTATGAATTTATTAAATCTCTATGAATTTATTAAATCTCTATAATCTTAGAAAGTTATTTTGAGGGAGGAATAAGACATTCATTGAGTAAAGGACACATACTCTGTGTGAAAACACACCTTTGCTGTGGTAAACACCTGTCTAGTTGATACTGAAAATAAACTACATAAGTGGTGAAGTTTTCCAAGCTGACTCAGTTAGTGAATCTTGACATGTTTATAAGATTCAGAAACTCTAACGAATGCTAGATGACAGGAGATCTATGTTTCATTCAGTACCCGTCTCTGCAATCCAAATTTGTGGGATTCATCAGGATATATATTTTTGACACTCAATTTCCTTTCTGCTTAACCAAAACCAACTGAGTGCCTGGCCATGGACTGGGACAGAGTGTAAAACGGCCAGTCTCGTTGTCCATCACAGTGTCCATGGGCAAGCCCTGGGATGTGTCCAACTCTCAGCTTCTCCAACTGAGTCCTGAGACTGCCTTCTTGCTCAGGCTGTGCAAAAAAGTCTGTTCCAGGGCTCAGTGCCCACCCGACATTACTAACCCCTACAGAAGCAAGCAAGAGCAGCACCTGAGGCATATGAGGGTTTGTGGCGTATTTATCGGCCTCTGTAACATTTTTCAATTCTCTAGATATTAATAACTAGCCCTGAAGTAGCTCTTGCTTGTGATGACTTAGTTTCTCCCACTGTTTCATAAATTTAAGCCTTTTCTCCATTTTACAGTCTTCAAAATGCATGATCAAATTGACCTAACAACAGTTCTGTTCATTTCTTGAGCCTTCACAAGGAGAAGTTGCATGTTCACAGGGATAAGGAACACACTCAAGCTCCCACATCGAACAAATGGCCAGTCTTCAGACAAGCAGAGCCTCACATTTGACAAGCCCTTGAGGAAGGTGGCCTCGGTTCCAAGAGTTAAACCTGTCTCATCCTTAGGAGAATGTGCCTGGGGGTATTACACACACCTGCATGGCTTGCCAGCAAAACACCACCAGCATACTACACTTCTCATCCTGTCCCTCCCCCGTTTCTAGAAGGAGATTCTGATACCACTGTTCCTGCCTTTGCCTAATGAAGATCTCCTCTACCATTCAGCAGCTTGTCTGACACACATACCTTGTCAAAGGGAAGAACTGTTCCAGGAGATGGAGCCCATATTTCACCCTAAAGGATCGCCCTTCCCACTACTCACCTTGAGTCATCTAAGTCAATCATTACATGCATGCAGCCACATGGTTAAAACTTACAACTTCACTTCCAGGTTAGAAGTAACTGTCATCTCCCCTGAAGGTGGGTTTTCTCAGCTTTCCTTTTCGTATTTGGGACAGGTGGGATGAGTGGTGCTTAGTCCCAATATGTTCCACCTGCTCCGTATTTTCTCTCCATGCCGGGCTTGTTAACCACTCTAGCACATTCATGAGGCTCTGCATTCTAATCTGCATGTGTCGACAAGTTCCCTTCTCAGAATTTATGCATGCATTCTTCTAAACTAGGTCCCCGCCATCCACACCCTGGTGCCAGGCAGAGGAAAAGAAGATGTCAGTGGGCAGTATTTCATGGGAGACATTTTTTTAATTTCCGAATAACATTTCATAAGATGAGTTGAAAGGCTTATTTTGGGATAAGGGCTTCGTATAATCTTCTCAGCTTGAAGTATTCTACAGCTACTGTTTACAGCAAAAAGTAATTTGCAAATCTATACAAAATGCCAAGTAAATGTAGGATTATTGGAATGCGTTAAAGCCTGCTAATCTCCCTATTATGGGATGGCATAGATGAAGCCATTTAAGAAAATTTTCAAAAATTTTAAAAAGATACAGCCTTTAAAGAAATGATCTGAAAATTCTTGTAATGAAATAAAGAGTGGCTCCTAGTGCCTGAGAATGCAGGCGTTAAAACTTAAGGAGTCCTTGCCATGTATTATTCAGCCTTCCTACATCTGGGCAGCATTTGCACATTGGAGATGTACTGATGGTTTCGTTCATCTAACTCAAAGGGATGTTATCCATTCTGGATGACTTCCATGAAACAGCCTGGAACAAAGGCAAGCATGTCAGTTCCAGCCGACAGCAGCCTGCTCCCAAGGGTGTATGCTCCCTCCTCCCAGAGCCCTGGATTCCAAAGGAGAACACACTGCTCCACAAAGATAACAACCCAGAAATGGGACTCTGTGGGACACTCGGGCTCCCAGGCCCTGAGGACAGCATGCCAGGAGGCTCCTCACAACTCAAGGTACTTCGTTCATAAACACTGAACGAACGTCTGAGCGAGCAGCTCCTAGACGACACACCTCCAATATGTGGTGGACCCATGGGAACCCCAGCAGTTTTTGCTAGAGTCAGTGACACGATTGTGAGAGATATTTCCATCAGGGCATGGAACTCTGCGTCCAGTCATTCCTGAAAGCTGGCTTCTCTTTTGTTCTTAAAGGTGTTGATTCTGTCTCGAGGACACACTTCACGGTGATTTAGCTTGACCCTGTCAAATACTGAATCTGCCAGTGGTTGCTGAGGGAAAACAAGCCCTTCTTTTGACTTCTTCACTTGACAACTCTTAAGCGCTCAGAAACACACCGCAAAGGGTAAAAGTTAAATCAATCTGCAAAAGAACCAAATAGTACAAAGTTAGCCAATTAGCCCAAATCAGCAATCAGGATGAGATGAAACCTAATTAAATTCAACAATCTACAAAAGGATGCGTTCAAACAATTTCCCTTCATTATGAATTCTCTATTATAGACACTTTCGATTTAACACAGGGGCACCTATTTCCTGGGATCTTCAAAGTTCTCTCCAGCTTTTTTAAATGCCTATATTTAAAGATGAGTGATAGCCTAGGTTTTGAGAGGTGGAAGTGTAACTCCAGAACCTACTGGAAAAACCTGGATGTGGACTTACCCAGACTTGCACAAAAGCCAAGTGTTTGCGTTGATGTCTTCTGTTTGTCTGTTTTTAACAAGTCGGATTGTTCGTGGTCAAACTCCTGAGAGCCTCTTGCTGCACAACGTCACCTTCTGTAGACACCACTATGCCAAGTGGCACAAGGCCGCCCTGTGTCCTGTACCTCAATTTTCTGGCAAGGAACCCTCGGTAAGAATAAGAGCCCTTTGCAAAGATAATCAGCCCCATGTTAAAAATAACTTGTGCTTTTATATACTTGAAGGAGGAGCAGCCGTGTTACCACTGACACAGAGCCACCTCTATATTCAGTGTGCTAATGACGAAATCAAGTTATGGGTAATTTTAAAAGAGGTTCGCTGCCAAAAGCACTCTACTCAACATCGAAATGTGTTCTTCGACTCCCCTTCCTACGTGGTCATCTGATATTGTGGGGCTCTGTATCAGCATAGGTCCGCATTCCTGCCTCCTCCATCCCAGGAGCCAGAGGTGCCACTTCCCAACCTTATCGCCTCTCCACCTTGCAGGGAGCGACAGCCAGAGAGGAGTCATGCCCTCTTCAAAAGCTGAGCTTCTTTCTTTCTACAGATTTGGGGGCAAAAAATAGACCATCTGAATGTCGATTGCATTTACCTTTGTTCAAAGCGGGTTCTCATATCTGAAATAATAACACCACCAGTACTAGCCAAGGAGAGAGCTGATTAAATTAGTTTGAGCAGGTTTGAATGTTCACAGATTCTAAAAGTAAGAACAGCTGCATGTGTACCCACCCATCAGTGCAGTGGGCAGCATAGGTGTATTGCAATAATAATCCTATTTGGGGTCCTTAGGTGTCTCAGAACAATGCATGTCTTGGACGTAGTTGGGTGTTGCATCAGAGAAAATAAATGAAACCCACAAATTAAAACTAGGAGGAAACAAGTGTCTCAAAACAGATATAAAAACTGGCAGCATAGAATATAATAATACATAAATGTTAGAGATTTAGGACAGTAAGTCATCAGCATACAGAGAATATAAGTGATTGCTTTTGCTTCCAACTCTCAAGTATGTTAAATTAAGTACTGGATTTTAAGGATAAAGCTACTGGGAGAAATGTTCAAAATAGAGAGAAGCAGAATAGACGTGCCCGTTAGACTGTGGTTCTTTTAATGGCCAGTATAGATTGCCTGTGTCTTAAACTCAACTCTCAGTAGCCACTACCCAGCCTGCATATTAATGAGGAAGGTGAATGCTGCTCTAAAATTTTCAGCTACAGCATCTCCATAAAAAAATCAATGCTCCCCCACACCTCATGAATACAGACCAGGGCCTGCTCCCAGCAGTTCATGCGGACATTAATTATCATTAAGAGGGGGGAACTTACCCATCCCTCGGTTCAGTCTGCCCTGCTGCACCTTCCTGCACACCCCAACTCACAGTGTCACTCTTTCCCATTATTTTTAATGGGTCCTGATTCAAAGCGTGTGTGGGCTGTGCAATCACTGCTTGGCTGAGCTCTACGATATTCTCTGGGACGTCTTAGACGCTGATCTGAAAGGCATCCCAAGGACGAATGGAGCTGCCCATGCTCCACCGCACCACACCAACCCCATCTGCTTCTCTTCCTCTTCATCCTTCTTAACTCGCCGCTGTCTTCTGGTACAATATTCATCAATTCACCTTCGGGGGGCGGGGGGACGACCTCTCGGCATCGGGACACAGAAAGCTTTGTACATCACTGCAGATAAACTGGACTGATTAATGGGACTAATTATGCCTTGTGGCTCCCCTCCCACCCATGGGCGGCCCTTTCTTTTGTTACCCAAAGTTATTGCTATAGACAGGACTCCACATTCCATGCAATCCAATCCCAACAGATGTCCGATCCTTCTTAGCCAAAGCAGCTAACAAATGATAATCTGGGGCAGGCCTTTTTTTTTTCTTGAATTACTAAGGAACTCTGTGAATGGTAATGAGGAAAGCTATAGCCCAGGCTGAGTCGATGCAGCACCCCTTCTTCAGTACAGACGTGTTTGGCATCGTGCTAGACACGGGATTCCAAGGTGTGGGCCCTGCCTCAGGAGACCTTATTGTGTAGGAAAAGAGTCTATTCATAAACACAGACATAAAATAAAAATCAAAGCCAGCATGTTCTCATTTTCTGGGAGGAATGAGAAACCAGGAGTGAAAGTGGAAGAAACAAGTCTCATTACTGCTCCTTTTAAATCAGCATCGTTTTATGTCTGTCGTAAAACCTTCACTGTACTGTGACTCTCCGAGTATTTTTGGAGCAGAGATAAAGCTAAGAATCTACTGAGTGTCTTAACGTTTTTTTTTAAAGAAAAAAACTTATAAACTGACAAGCTCTGCTCTTTTACATAATAGGTGAGCCACTGAGGGCCCAAGAATTTCAATTTCTTACCCTTGATCACAAAAGTCATTCCCACCCAAACCACATCAAGAAACCAAGGCTCCGTGGCTGACATTGGACCTAGTGGTTAAAATTCCAGTTTAAGTGTTCATGTCCCATATCAAGTATCCCATCCCCTGAACCCAGCTCTCAATTTCAGCTTCCTGCCAGTGTAGACCGTAGGAGGCACCAGGTGGTGGCTCAGGTGGTTGAGTCCCTGACACCCACAGGAGAGACCTTGACTGAATTCTTAGCTCCTGGCTGCACCTTGGTCATTCTAGACATTTGAGAAGCAAATCATCAAACAAGAGCGTTCTCCTCCCCTGCCTTTCAAACAAATCAATTAGTATTTTTCTAAATGTCATAAACAACTAAGCCCTCCTACCTCAGTGGCCAGAAGTTTCTTCTCTCTACGTCACATCGTTACGTCTGAACCTCTAGCCTTCCCCTAAGCTTCGTGTTATCAGTTCCCCTTTGCTACCTACAAGCATACATCCCAAGCGGTGTGTGTCTTATTTCGATGATCAGAGCCAAAGAATTTCAGAGCTGGAAGGAAAACTAAATAATCACCTTTTTTCAATTATTTCCTTTTTGACAAACTAGAAAATCAGAGGATTGTGTAACCCAAGATGTGCCTTCGGCATAGGGTGAGAGAAGATGAATCCAAGCGCTGAGCCAGTCCCTTGAGAGACACAGTGAACTTCCACATCCCTGCTTGGCCCTCCTCCTCTACAGTGATCTTGTTTTCTCATTCTTGTTGCCTTGGTAATCACTGTACTGGTTTCCCAACACTCATCTCTGACCATACCTCCTTCCTTCACTTCCAGAAGCTCCTGGGCAGCCCAGTGTAGCCAAAGTGGATTGTCTGCTTCTGGAGCAACTCCTACACTAGTGAAGAGCAAGAGAAGGGATTAAAGCTCAGATTCTCCTTCACCCAAGAAATAAAAACAGCCCATCCAATTTCATCCACATAGGCTGCTTGGATGTCATTAACATATAGTGTATGTTGCCCAAAACCATCCAAACTGAGTGTGGATGATTCTTTGTAAAAACATGCAAAGACTATGTGAGCAATTGTGTCCCCTGAGCATATGCAGAAAGAGCCACACTCCTGCTGCTGTGTCTGTAAATGTCCACCCCAATTCTTCAGATGCTCTATTTTCTTCAAGCAGCGGAGATCTCAGAATTCACAATATCTGTCCAACCCCATCCTTACCAGGTTTCCTTCTCTGATCCACCAATATGTGCTCTACCAGCACAGGTGGGGAAAAACTTTGATCTTCTCTGCTGCTCTACATGCGTTGCCAAGCCCTCCAGAAACAGAAAAGAATAAATGGATCGAATTGCCTGCAAAAATCTAGACTTTGTCAAGCAAACAAGAGGCTCCCTTTAGGGAAAAAAAAAAAAAAAGAACAGGGCTTTATAGATTAGAAGGGGTACCATGCAAACAGAACCAGACATTAAAACAAGAAACTAAGAATATCTCTTAAAAGTAGAAATCATGTTAATGTCCTGTCACCAAACAGCCAATGAGGGAGTAATGAGTGATGTGTTGGTTAGAGTTTAGCAAACTGAGTGAAACCATGAGGTGCCTGCTTGCTGCTAAGGTGCCACTCCAAGGATTTCGGAGGCTTAGGAGGAAATGAGAGACACTAGGAAAGATGGGAGCTCCCGTCTTCGCTCTCTGTAATCTAGCTCTGCCTCTCTGGACAACTCAAATTCCCAGAAGGCCAAGTTTCCTCTATTTTGAAAGAAGAGTTAGGCTGCTTTTCTAAGAATGTATAACCACAATAAAGTATGCACGTTCATGTGTCCCTGATGTTTTGTTGAACTGACAGCAGCTTCATTACTTGGTAAATCCTCAAGGGGAGCAGCCTGGAGGAAACTTAGCCCAGAGTTCAGATACCTCTGGGTCATATCTCTGCTGGACACTTTATTGCCTTTGGGGCTCTGGACAGTTTGATCTTTCCTTCACCCTAGTCTGCAAAGATGATAGCCTAATCTGACAGTTTGATGTCAGACTTGAAGTAAATCTTCAAAATTTAAGTTTCCATTCATTCCCTCTTACTGTGTTGGGCAGATCACTGTTACAGAGTAGGCTGATGTTGAATTAATCACCCACAATGTCCGTTGTATCCTCAAGTAGTTATCTCATGGGCGTACATTTGACCTGGTGTTTAAGGTACTGCCTGGGACACCTGCATCCCACACTGGAGTTTTTGAGTTTGAGTCCTAGCTCCGCTGCCATCTCCAGCTCCTGGTACTAATCACCCTGGGAGCAGCAGATGATGAGCGAATTGGGTGCCTGTGACCCATGTGGGAGACCCAAATTGAGATCCAGGTCCCCAGTTTCTGCATGGACCATCACTGGTTATGGTGGATATTTGCAGTAGTGAACCAACAAATGAGCATAATCAATCAATCTCTCTCTTTCTCTCTCATCTCTCAAAGAATAAAAGATTAATTATAAAGGATTAGTATAATAGTTGGCTTATTGGGAATAGAAATTTTTATTGCCCAAGTTCTCCAGATCATTATTGAGAATTTTGTTCTGGTTCTAGAGCTGAGATTTAGGGAAGTGAGAAACTCACTCTGTGCCGTGTTCCAGATAGCATGGAAGTGTGTATCTGTCTGCATGTGTTCATTCAGGCACACCTCCTAGTTGAGATGCATTGTGGGCCCCCAAAATCTTCCATTTGAACGGGCTTAATTTAATTTCCCCTGTCCTGTGTCGGCTGAATAATGTCTCTCCCTAAACCTTTGACTTTGATGACCCTATCCTATGGAACATAAACATCAATCTGCTTTCTTATTTCTTTGCAAATTCAATTATTTCTAATTACATAAAGGCAGCATTGATCAAGTAAGCATAAAAACCAATATAGAAGAGTTTAATCTCTTAAATAAGCTTGTAGGCTTCAAGGGATAATTGAATGTTATAGTACTTAATACAAGGAGATATCTTTGTTATTGATAACTGGCCCAAAGTGAAAGGAAAGTGTGTGAACCCCATCACGCTGTATATTGATTTGCTTCAAATTGAAAATATTTGGATTCTGTTTTCATTTCCTTTTTCCTCTCTCTGCTGCTCTCTGCAGGCTTGGAAATGGGTTTTGGGACCTGTGGTCTTATACACATGTGAAAGAATAATTAGGTTCTGGCGATTTCAGCAAGAGGTTGTCATTACCCAGGTATGCATGTGGCTTGATGTCTGAATAAAAGGCTGAGCGTAGAGGAAATGTTTTTATTAGCCCAGGTTTTTAATTTGCCATTTTTATTGCAGAACTGTCTGTAACTTAGAGGCTCTTCTTCAGTTTTAGTAATTGCTTGTATCCTGAACATCTTTCAGTGTGACTGATTTAACTGAAGGCAGGGATCATGGCTCCAGACCAGTACACAGAATTCTGATACGGGCTCCTGAAAGAGCATTAAGATTGTCTGGATGTCTCTTCATATGGTTCTCTCTGGGGGGAAAAGACAGAGGAATCAGGAGGCTGCACATTGATCACAATAACTTCCTCTACCACACAACAACATGGATTTTACAAACATTCATATACTATCAAACGGTGCCGAGCATGCCCTGCCTCCTGGGACTGCTGAATGGAGGGGCCATGGTCACTGTACGATTCAGAGCAAGAAGGGGCCCACATGAATCTACCCTAGCAAATGGAACATTTTTTGGTAGAAGGTGCTGACCCTACTGTCCATTCTCACAGCTTCTCAATCTTCACCACATGCTGCAGGAGGATAAGAATGGGTCCACCGAAAACCCAAATCCAGGAGATTGAAAAACTACCAAATATTCTTCCCCAGGCAATTTTTAACTATCCAAAGACATCCCTGCTTTCCAAACGTGCAGCACTTTGGTAATATAATTTTGACATGACACTATGTCCCCTTCACTGTCTTCATGAAAGCAGATATACAGAAATTGCTTCTTACATCTGCCTTAAGCTGTTTCTGTGTTGCTGTTTTTAACTTAAGCATCAAAGGGTGTCAGCCTGTATCAAGCGCAACTGTTACTAGGGAGAGCACTTAACAGCAGAATCAGAACAAACAGTAGCGGGGAGAGGAGAAACCTAGCACGAATGATTAAAATGCTGTGAAATTCACTTCTGAATGGAAAAATACTGTCACTGTATCTAGATATTAGATTTTGTTCCCGTTTACCTCTTGACAAAAAAGATGTGGAGGCTTGGAGAAATTTTGTTTTCTTTCAGAAAATGAGACAGAAATTTTCAGAAGAGAAATTAGGTCTTTCCTTCAGAGAAACAACAAGTAAAAGGGCCTCATAAAAGGCTGTGAAAACCCAGGCATACTTCCTCATACCCTGAGAACCTGGGAGGACACTGCACAAGCCTCGAGTAAAATAGCACAAACCAAACCAAACATTACAAAGAGAGCTGGAGGGTTATTTGTTGTTGTAAAATATGAATAATTTGAAGGACTTCAAAAATGTCATGGAAAATGGTGTTCTAAGATCATGTAAAGTGTTGGCTTTAGCCCAGCAGTCAACATGCCAGTTGGGATATTCCCATTCCGTATGGGGATGAAGATAATTACTGCCTAGCCCAGGTCCTGGCTCTAGCTTCCTGCTGATTCAGATCTCAGGAAGACAGCAGGTAACAGCGCATGCAGTTAGCGATCTGTCTGTGTGACAAACCTGGATGGTTTATCGCTTGGCCTTGGCCTGGCCCAGCCCAGGCCATTGCAGGTGTTTCGGAAATGACGAGTGGGTTCGAAGATCTCTCTCTGTACTATCTCTTTCTTTCTCCCAAATAAATAAACACTTTTAAAAGATAATGTATGTTTTCCTCAACATTCTGAAGACCTTTCACACTCAGGTTAAATCTACAAGGGATGGAGAAAAGATGCAAATAATTGAAGAAGATACTAGCCTGCTACAAACATGGATTTCTGACTATTCTTTTTGATAGCTTCAAATTACACGATACACTTAATACATAGTTATATATTCTCATAGGGCTGACTAACCAATTCTTTGGGGAGTCTGGTCATGACAGGTGTCGCATTGTCACCCAAATTTCAAACCCAGAGCTCTGAAGGTGATAGATTTTATTCATGCCCAAGTGGCAATGCCAGACATGAAAATGGTGGCCAGTGGCACTGGAACGAACAACAAGTGATTTACATAAGCTGTATGTCAAGAAAGCCAACTTGCAATTTTCAGTGTATTTGATGAACCCACGTGAAAGACATTTCTCTTATTCTGATTTAGGTGATCAGTCACCCATCTGGAGTCCTGGAAATTCACATGAAGAAGCGTGACTTCAGAATGGCCCCGGGGCAGTACGTCCTCATCCAGTGCCCAGCCATCTCCAAGCTGGAGTGGCATCCCTTCACCCTCACCTCTGCCCCCCAGGAAGACTTCTTCAGTGTACACATCCGGGCAGCTGGAGACTGGACAAGAGCTTTGTGCAAGGCCTTTGGGGACCAGGGACGAGACCTGCAGCAGCCCCACACTCTTCCCAGGTTAGAGAGCCTTTCTTGTGTGTGTGTATAAATCCATATTGAAAAAGAATAATAATACATCAATATGGTGTCAAATTCAGCAATATCTTTATTCTAGGTTATAAAGTTTGACCTAATTATCTTTTCTAAACTAGTTAATTTTTAATGCAGAACATACGGACAAGATAAAACCACTTGTTATACTTTCCAGTACTACTCTCAGCATTTTACTCTTTTTGTCCATACATTTCCACATTTAGCATTTGTAGACAATTTCTTTTTATTTTCATCGGAATATGAAGTGGGTTTTGTAATGTATTTATAGTATTTAGATACATATGGCAAACATTTTCTATTTCAGCAAACATTCCACAGTAGAATTTAAAAACTAATTGGAAAAAAGATGTTATTTGGAGTGCCCCCATCCCATAATAGAGTGCCTGGCATGAGTCCCAACCACTGCTTCTTATCCCGATTCCTGCAAAAGTGCAGCCCAGAAGGCAGCAGGTGACTGCTTAAGTGCGTGAGTCCCTCCTCCACATGAGAAATACTCACAGAATTAGGGCTCCAAGTTTTGGCCTGGTCCTGCCTTGACTGCTGTGTGCATCTGAGGAGCAAAATCAAGAGATGGAAGATCTCTCTTCCTCTCCCTTCCTCTTTTTTTCTCCCTCTCCTTTCCCTTTTTCCTTGTTCCCTTTAAACTAATTTTTTAAAATCAGAGAATCTACAATAAAAGTTTCACTTAGGAGTCTTCCAATAGAAGCAAGTGTATTTCTGTAAAACAAAAAAAAAAAAGTGTTCAATAAAGGTAGATGATTTGCCAGGAAGGAGGAACACACTTTCCCGGCTCTGAAAGCATTCTTCTGCTATCTGTTACGCAGGCAGTTATGGGTAAGACAACTCTGAACTTGCACTGCCACAGCCTAGGGACCGCAGACTGTATCTGCAAAGTCTGGTCTTCATAAGCAGGTTCCTGGGTCTCTGGATCCCCTTATAAAGTCAGGATGCTTTGAATTTCAGGGTCCAATCAGCTCCCATGTGGCCCCATCTATACATGATTCATTAATCTGCAATCCTATTTTTAAATAAGATCACATTGTAAAGTACGGGGTATTAAGATGGGTAATGACTTCAACATTTCAATGAGGGATACAATTCAACATTCAGTAAAAGCCTGGCCCATAAAGACAAACACCATGCATCCTCACTCCTGCGTGAAACAGCTGAGTGATGCTAAAGCATCAGAAAAAAATACTGTAGAAAGGATGCCTAATGGAAACAGCGGTACACATGGATAGGAGGAATAGATTCTGCTGTTCTCTAGCTCAATTGAATGACATGATTGACAGCCCTTATTTCAAAAGAGCGTGTGAAGAGTCTGAATGTTCCAAGCAGAAAGGAACGAGAAGCATGTTGGTGGCGAACATGCCTGTGATCTTGGTTGATCATTACACGCTGCATGCATATATTAAATTACCACACTGTGCTCCATAAATATAATTATATGTCAATTGAAATTTATTTTCTAAAAAACACAAAATAGAAAGAAGCACCACCTGGGCACATAGCAAGTATCGCTACTCCTCTGCTCTTGGTAGTAAACATTGGCCTAAATTGACATCTACTGCAACAACATGATCACCCCAACACCAAGGAAGTCCAGGTCTCCTGTTTGTCATCTTGGAAAAAATAGGGATCCAAAAACGATGAGAAAAATGTTTTCCCACAACTCAAAACAAACATCAATACTAAGTCAGATAGGAGAAAGATGTTCGGTGGTCTATGGCACAGCAGGGGGATTCTAAACAGCATTGATATGTAGCAGATAGTCTTAAAAAAATGAAGAAAGTATTTTGAATGTTTTGTCATAAAGAAATGACAAATACTGGACCGATAGGTATGTTCACCTCAATTTGAACATTATACATTGTGTAGATGCATTGAAACAATAATAGTATCCCACAAATACACTCAGATTTTATGTGTCAAGTTGAATCATTTAAAAATAAATGCTGAAAATTTTGAAGGGGTTAATAAGCAGATTCCTATGGTAGCCGTCCTTGGGGAGCATCAGAATCATGCTACACAGCAGCAGCTGCTGCAGGAGCTTTGGAAGGAACCGTAGGAACCGCACAATTAGAACGGGAGTCCCAAGGTGGGTGAGACGCAGTGTGGCTCTAGTCCTACCAATGGTTCCCACGCAGGGTGTGATTTCAACAAGGAATGAACCACTTTACAGGGTTCTTCAGCTCATTTAATTGGATAAATACGTATTGATGATAAATCAGACACCATAATAAATGGAAGGCTCAAAATCTAATCAGCCCGTAGTCCCTCCTTCCCATGGGATGCAGAAATGTGGCTGTGACTGTATGTATGTTGTGTATACAATGTCACCTGTCTTCATTTCAACCACTAGCTCTTTTTTGTTGTTGATTTTTTTTTGAATTTTTCAATTTTATGGTAGAATTTTGTAGAAACTGGGATCCTCCCCAGAACTCCTACCCTTCGACAGATTTTCCCCATCAACCACTAGTTCTAAGGAATCGTATGAGATCAAGCCAGCTTTGACATGATGATTCCATTAAAACCTTTGCTTTCTTGGGAAGAAAGTAAAGTAACAAAATCCTGAAGTTCAGCATACAGCACAAACATCAGACACTGGTAATCGAAGTAGACACACACAGCTTTCCTGTGGTATTGCCAAATCCCACAACGTTATCACTTTTGCTAGCTTGGCTGCTTCAATGTGTGCCTGCCATTGTCTTGTCTGTCAACTGCTATTCCCTTTCACAAGTTGGGTAGCATTTCAGCTAATCCCCTGCAAGAACTTCTTGTGTGTTTCTCAGTAGTTGGCTTGATTTCAGTGTGTAGAGTGCAACAGCTGCTGTGGGATCTTGACCTCTTGGGCCTCCTTGGTTCACAGTTCATGATAAGGCAACCCATTGGTCTGGCACATGAAGAGGTGGTGGACGGGGCAGGTAGCGGACAGAAGCAGAGAGTCAGCGAGAACACTCACGCACACCTCTTTGTCGCTCCTTGGAAAACCACCATGACCTAAATATGAGGATTCCATCCCAACAACTCAATCCAATCTAATAACTCCCCAAAGGCCCCACTTCTGACACCCTAATCAGATTAATTTCCACCACTAATCCATTAAGTATTAACATTAATTCAATACCAATCACCATAAGACTTTGGAAAGCAAGCCTTTGCCATGTGGCCCTCTGGGGGATACACAAATCATAGCGCTGAGGAGAAGCGTTTTATCTGCTAGGTCTACTGCACCATTCCCAAGCCCTGGAAGAAAACCCTGCAAGTAGTAGGCACACAATAATTTTTTATGAAATGAGTAAAACTGAACCGTCCTCATTGACAGTCTCGCCTCATTTGTAAATTGTTTGTCCTCTGCCTCTATGTGGTAGGCATAGGTTCGCCTGTTTTCCAAGAAAATAGATTTCTTTCAATACTTATTCATTTATTTGGAAGGGAGTGTTAGAGAACTCCTGCTCTTCCCAGTGCCAGTTCAGTTCATAAATGGCCACAACAGCCAAGCTGAAAGCAGGAGTCTGGAACATCCTCTGAAACTCCCACGGGAGTAACAGGGGCCACAGCTCTCGGGCCATCATCTGCTGCCTCCAAGGATACATTAATAAACACTCAACTGGAGGAGGAAGAACTGGGACTGGAACTACATCTCAGATATGGGACATGAGCCCTGAGTGCAGTGGCCAGACCAGCCATACTGCCATGCCACTGCCCAAGAAATCAGAACTGCTTAAATTTTTAACACATGAGGAATACGATTTTTATTTACTCTTTTGAAGATATTGCCGCTCAGGACTATGATTCTCCAGACTGGGCTGATTAACACATCTTTTCACTGATTTAGGAAGGATTTCATTTAGTCCCAGGGATTCAGGAAGTAAAGGGTAAGGGAGGTCCCCAGGAACTGAGAAGAAACCTAGACAAAGAGCAAGTGAACTTCTTTATCGGAGCTTAAGGGGATGGGGGGCGGGAGGGAGCAATCTGACCAACTTCTGAAGCAAACGAACACATTTCTCAGTTAATATTGGAATTCCAGCAATTTAACCTGATGCCCAGAGCTAAATGTTCAAATATGAGATGACTTGGACCCAAAGCTCAACTTTGTGAATAATCTTAGGCAATGTGATTAACCCCTTGCTTCAGTTTCTTCATCTAGACAGCACAGATGATAACGGGATCCCATGAGATCCCGCCTCCACTCACAAACCCATTTGTCAACATTACCACATTCATCTGAGCCCCATTTAAGACATGAATCTCCAGAGCCATGAGCCAAAATCAACTTCTTCCCTTCCTGAGTCACTTTCTCACACATTTCGCTATAGTAATAGAAAGCTGTCTAGTACAAAATGATGATTAGATGAATAACTAGTGGTCAGTTTATGGGGACAAAACCTTAGGTTACTGGAGGATGCTGGAAGCGGTGCTGTCCAAAGCCAGGAAGGGTACCACAGGCCAAGATGCTACAGAATAACATTCTTAAAGTTGCATTATTACAAATTCTGTATCAGAGTCAAGGTGGGAGTAACAATAAACCTGATAAGCAAAAAGTTGCACAAGGGAAGCCATCAAGATGAAAAAAATGTCTTTAGAAATAGAGAAACGTGAGTCCCCCAAAAACAGTAATTCAGGGGTCATGCCAGCTAGCATGAGCTCCAAGCCCTGAGATGTCAGAAAGGGAGCTATCTGAAGTCGGCCACTCAGGAAGGTCAACTTCAGGGAAGCCTGGGGAGAAACCGCCTCCTCCATAGAAGTGCACTGAGCTGACGCGCTGCCCTGCAGACACACGTCAGACCGTGGTCGGCTCTCAGAGTGGTAGAAAGGCAGATAATCTAGAGGCAGGAGGTTGCACTGAATATTTTCTCTGTCATTTCAGATTCTCAATCCTGTTATGCAGGCATTTATTGTATATTTCTGCAGATTCCGTAACTCACTTCCCAAACGTGACTATTTGTAAACATAATAGACAATAAGACATCTTAATCTATGGAGAGTTTTTCCTTTCTTTTTCTCAATTCCCTTTATTTAGTTATTTATGAAATAATCTACAGTGAGCTAAGACACTAGCGCTTCCTAGTTAACGACCTTTTATTTGTATTCTTTCGTTTCCATATATCAATAGGCAAATAATGCATAATTAATTAAGATGAACTTGAGGAGAGTTCATCTAAATTATTAGGATTCTGTCATATATTTTTGAATAAACCCAATTAAACTTTCCTGAACACATAGGGAGACCCAAATGGGTCAATCTCTGGTGCCTTCAACAGACATCCTTTAGGGAATGGTTATGAATGACTTAGAAACATTTTAATTAGCATATCTTTGTTCATATGTAAATGTGTGCTGCTGACTGAAATATTTTCAACAACTCCTAAATAATTTATTCAAAATTGCTATTGAACAAGTCCATGTTGGAAAGCAAGGTAAGACTTTGTGATATTTAGACATGTGCTCAGACAAACCTGGCTCTCCAGTTGGCCCGATGGTCTAGAGAGCAAGGCAGAGGGAAGGTGAAGCACTCATTTCCAATTTACAAAAAATCTGCAAAATTCTGAATGTGATGAGGGACACTGGAAGGCCAAATGTGGTGTTCTAAATTTTATGAGAAGACAAGATTTAACTTGGCCTAATGGGTCCAGGAAGACCTCGTTAAGAAAATCACTCAGATTAGATATAATGAAATGTAGCCTGTTAACCATGTCAGAAGACAAGGAGAAATAAGAGGACTGCAAGGGGCACCTTTTCGCACATGTGCTGTGGCACAAAATAGCACTGCGTATTTTCAGAAATGAAAGAAAAGCCAGTATGGGGAACCAGCCCTGAGAGATGGAGAAGATTCCAGGAGCCAATCCATGTGGGGCCATGTTAATGACTGTCTTGTTCATCCAATAAATATCCTTGGTCCTTGTAAAGAAACAATTAACAATTAAAGGCACAGTATCGGTACTACCTCTGGCCCACTTATCATAGATTTTAAGTTAATCTAAACTCACGAATTTTAGAAGTTTTGCATAACTGATAAACCATTCCAAAACTATGTTCATTCCAAATGGATGGCTTCCATTAAATTAAAATTACTTAAGCAGACTCAGAGGTGTGACCGAACAAATGACAGCAGGAGAGAATGACATTAGGAACGTGAAAGGGCCTTCCTCTGCTAAGTCAGGGCTGGAAGAGGAGGAAATGCCTCTTCCACGAGCCTTCGTGACAGAGTCAAAAAAAACATTCCAATAACTGTACCAATAACATATCTCACAGAAGATGAGCAAGTTGGAGCCAGAGACATGGAGAGTGATAACAGGTTGTGGCCACCGGGAGGCCAGCCCTGGCCCCTTTACTGTCTAACAGGACTTGCTCTGGCACGCGCTCAGCCTCTCTACAGTATGAAGACACATGGTGCTGATAACACTGACTTTGGAAGGTGCTCAAGCCGACGTGTTCTGACGGTCGCTCTGCTTGCAGGCTGGCCGTGGATGGACCTTATGGAGCTGCGCTCACAGACGTGTTTCATTACCCCGTGAGCGTGTGCGTTGCCACGGGAATTGGTGTCACTCCCTTCGCTGCGCTTCTGAAGTCTATATGGTACAAATGCTGTGTGCCCCAGTGCCAGCTGAAACTAAGCAAGGTATGAAAAAATCATTAGTTCATACTTCTGTGGATTAAAAGGTCCAGTGTCTTATATCTGTCATCTGCAGATTCTTGGGGAGGATTTTAATTAACTATGAGGGATAAATTCAAGGATCCTTAACTATACTTATGTTCTTAAAAATCTCCTTTCAGTATTACATTTATGAGAAGGGTTATGTCTAATCTTGTTAAAGATGACAAGACATAAATTTTATTGCTTCATTGCCATTACAGGACGTGTAATTGTTCATCTTGCTAAAATATAGACAGGTGGAAATAGCTGTGTGACCAGGCAGCAGTTAGCCACATCAGCAGGTAGCCTTCTCCTTAGCATCCTCAAGCTAATACCATGGCGACAACCATCCAGTTCCATATTGTCCTCTCACACTGGCATTGTCGTTCATCTCCACATCTCCTCTTGGTCATGACGTGTGTGTTCTTCAACTAGATCCCTCCTGATTTCCTTGCTTCCTTGGTCCTATTTCAAAACTCCATCCCATAGAAAGAAAAGGAAGCCTCTGTCCATGAAGATTTGGGTCATCTGTGTCACTAATACAAATGAACTGAATAACAGGAGAAAAGTCCAAAAACTGTATTAAGGTACAGCTTTCTGGGCATCACATAAATTGTGAATCTCAAAGAAGAGTCACCTATTTGAAGCTTCAAAATCCTCTTTAAAAGAGGTAGGAAAGTGAGGAACGTGGGCCATTTTGGTGGAGAAGTGAATGTTTTTAATGGAGATGAATGGGCTTGAAGAACAGACAACAGACTTGGAGAGAGCGTCCCTTGGCTCTGGGATTGCTGGTAATTCAGACCTCTGTCCCTGTGAGTTCTTCTGGAGGATCCAGCCCTTAAAGCGCACACAGGAACTTCATAGAAAGCAAAAGAAGAGAAAGAGGAGCAGAAGGCCAGAGAGAGACTTTGGGTTTTCTTTATTTCAAAGCATTCAGCATGCCAAAACCTCACAATGGAGGCACCGTTCCTGAGCCCCAGCAACATTTTAGGGCCAGCAGCAGTAAAAGCGGAGCCATGAGAACTCCTAGTGCTGTGGAACACAGACAGAACCAGGGCACAGGTAATCTTGGTCCAGGCCCTGGCCCTGCCTCCTCTTCTCTGATAGGTCCTTTGACTGCAGTCTCTTCCTCCATCCATGAAGATGCCTGACCCAATTAGCATTGCCAAAGTGTATTTATGTGATGTGATACAATGGCCAGAATTCTACGGTCAGATGAATTTAAGAAATACTCCTACAACTTCCCACACTGGAAGATCCACAGCCCCACTCAACTGTCAGATACATTCTACAGCAAAGAACCTCACACCATTTTGTTTCACCTTTCCTCAGGCACAGAACCTTCTCCATCAAAGTCTGTTAGCTAATCTTATTCTTTGAAGCACTTTGGACAAAACTGACTGCAAGATCTCTGATATTGGAGCTTTCTCAACTAAGAAGCAAAAATAACTAGCTATTGCAAGTAATAGGTGCTTGAAATCCATTTTCATCTTTTCTGTTTTATAATCTTCAATCTTTTGGATACTGGATTCTGTACTTTTGTCTACACATACAATGCCATGATACACTTGGACAGAATGTCAGACTTGTGACAGTTGCTGAAAGATTATACTACTGTAATAATATGGGGGAAAATCGTTATGGAGGGGAAGGGGGGGAAGGGAACGTGAAGGGGGGAATCTCTACATCTATAAAGCTGTACCGTGGAAAATAATATAAATTTTGAAGATACATTTATTGTACACTAAAGTCAGTCAATGGACAGTCTCTGTGTCTTCCTCTGTCTCTGATTCACTACGCAAAACGGAAGAGCTAGACTGGTCTGAAGCTGGGAGCCAGGAGTTCGGTAGATGAAAACGTTACTGGACTACAGTCTTGCAAAGCAAACAATACAAATGCTATTTGCCAGAAGAAACTAGAAGCGATTTTCCCTGAATCTGACAGAGTTATAAAAGGCAGAATCAGGGTTCCCACCCAGGTTCATGTGGCTCATCCTATGACATGAACAATATGTGGTGAACATGCTGCAGTCCTACTGCGACACTGTGGGAAGACCATGGGGTTCACACTTGGAAAATTGCGCCTGGATTCTCCCCTCACCAGTGACAGACTCCTCCGGACCCTCCCCTCGCTGCAGTGCCACCTTCGATGCAGCCGTTCACCTCTTCTGCACAATGAAGGAATAAAAGATCAGTAGCCAGCAGAGAATCTTAATAACAAATAAGACAAGTAAAAAGGTGGGAACCCAGGATTACAATGTTTGCAGTGATATAAAAATTAATTATATCTGCCAAAGATGCAAATATATTACTGGACTACAACTAGCCCAGACTTACTAAGTGTTGACTGCCCAGCAGAGAAGAACTAGGCTTTTATCAATTGCTATTTGACAGCATCTTTTGAACATATTTCTCCCACTTTCCTTCCCATTTTACAGATTGGAAAATGGAAGTTAGATCACAAAGCTTCTGGAAGTAACATCAAAATCCATTCGCTTAAGCAATATCCTCATTTTTATTAGTCGGTAACCTAAAACACACAGGGTCAATAAGTATTAGAAGGAGGCTTCAAAACTAGCTTGTCCTGGTGCCAGCTCTCATCTGTTTCCATCTACACCACAGTGTGTTTCATGAAACAAGTAACACGGCTCCTGGTGTGCATGCTTGGGCCCCACTGGAAAGCTTTGCTCTGCTTAGGGATGTTTTCTCAGTTCCCCAGGCTCTTTGAAACTCGGGAAGAGAAAGGCGTCATGCCTCACTGTGTCTGTCCCATCGCAGGGTCCCGCCAGTCTTTGCAGGGAGACGATGTGGACAGTACATCCCAGTGCCATTCATTCATTCAACCAGCATTTATTCATTACCAACTGTGTGTCAGCCGTCTCACTCTCCTCTGCTCTGTGTCTTCTTTCCCATCTGATACTCCTGCAGAGTGTCTTGTTTTCCTTCAGCACACTGAGCTCCCTGAACTTGGCTTTTTGGAATCCCTTCCTAATTACAATACTCAAACAGATGCTCCTCAACTTAAAATGGGTGAGGTTATTTCCTAAGAAACACAGTGGAAGTCAAAAATATCCTAAATCATAAATCCACTGAATAGTCCATAAACCCTTAGTAAAGTCAAGAAACCAGAAGCTAAATCATTGCACATTAGGAAATCTCTGTGTGTATCTAAGAGTCTTCCAAAAGCTCATGGCAAGTGCATATTATAGAGGAACTCAGAGGTGGGGGGAATTGGGGAATGGGGTAAGGGAAATCCCAGGGAATATGGAACTGTATCACAAAACGATAAAAATAATAAAACAAAAAGAAGAAAAATGTATATTATACAGAAGCTACACATAAAATTCTATAACTTTTTCATTAAGCTTATATTTTATTTATAAAAATTCACTTAATTAATATTTAAAATATTAGATTCATTTTTTCTTTAATTTAATTTCATTTTATGACACAGTTTCATAGGCTCTGGGATTCCCCCAACCCCTCCCCACACCCTCCCCCCATGGTGGATTCCTCCACATTGTTACAGTTGTGTAGTTCATATTCCAGTCATGATTCCTTCATTGTAAGCATGGACCATGCATAGAGTCCAGCATCTTACTGTTCAGATAAATTCAACAGTTTCTCAAGGAGACCATCCCTGGTCTGAAAGTAGAGCTGGCAGAATATCATCCCTTCCAATGAAAAGCCACTACACAACTTCAACAACAATTTACAACATCATGAAGTTAATTCACATGGTATTGAATGACCAATATGTTAGAAAATGCAAGTTCTTAACCACATCCTATAACTACTTCATTGACATCTCAATTTTAGTTTATACACAACTGGCTGCTATAAACCTTAAAATGGTTATAGGGTACTATTCAGCTGTCTCGTGTCTATTTTCATTTTTATATTTAGCAGTTTATAGTATTGAAGCATAATTTTTACTGAACTTGGTGAATTTTAGGATAGTCCAAACAGGCTTATAACTCTAACAAGGCATATGTTAACAACTGAGGCACAGAACAGTTTTAGGAGGGGTGTGCAGAGAAATCTTCAATACCTTAGTGAGGAATAAGGTAGTGTCCTACCTAGTAAGGTATATGTGAGTCCAAGCTGATCGTTTCCTGTCTAGTTCTAAGCTTTCTTTGTTGTTCCCTGTCTATCTGATTTAATTTTTTGTGGGGAGGCCTCCAGCATGACCCTGATGGTCATTGCAAGAGAGGATGGGGATCCAAAGTTGGAACTAAGTAAGGACCAGAGAAAGTTCCCCTCCCGAATCCTGAAGGAAGTTGACTGTTCTTCTGTTTCTGAGGACCGCTCAGGTCTCCCGGCTGTTATTCTGATGACATCAGATCCTGTGCGGAAGGATCTGGACAGATATACTTCTAAGGACACAGTGACATCCCTTCTCCCCTCTCTATCCTATCCCTCCCATCATTCCATTTCATCCACAAACGGTAAATTATAAAATAATCACGTATCATTAAAACTACAGAAGTATAATATCCTTAACCCAAAGTTTGACAGATATAAAAGAAAGTTTTACAAAACCAAATATGCAGCAATCCCAACATATACAGAAACTTCTCTCTTTTTTTTAACTTTAGCTTTCACTTGTAAGACAGAACATGTGGTGTAGCCAGTTGCCATAAAGCAGTAAAACAGAGACATTGGTGGTCTCCATTCCAAAAAGAAAAAAAAGAGTATGTGAAATCACAGAGTTGGATTCTAAAAAATAAACAAGACTATTTTCATAACTTAACAAATATTTGAGGGAATATTAGGATGTGTTTCCATGGAAAATAAAGGTGGTGGTAATGATATGTGGGAGACAGAAAGCTAAAAGTGTAAAATCACAGAATCCCCTGAAGCCTTCCTCTCCCACTGCTGCACATGGCAATGAAAACTGCCATCTTTATTTCAAGTGGGCAGTGACTTAGTCACCCAGCTGTTTGGCGACCAAGTCGGGATGTGCATGCACATTTCAGATTTCCACTGTGAAGTTCTTTTATGAAACAAGTGGGGTTTCCACGCTACTGAAAACTTTGATAGAGAGTTGTACATAAGATCCCATAGCTGCATGCGAGAGCCAAAGTGGAGGAAGCCTCCATCGAGGCTGCTTGATGCTCGTGTGAGTACAGCTATCGTTCGGCTTATGCATCTCACCACATGTGTCAGGACCACCCACCTGCTCTTGAGATATCAGTACCGCTCCTGCCACTAAACTCTCAGCATCTATATAACTTTGAATGTATTGCAGAAAAATTGATAACAGCATCTTATCAATTTCAGATCTGGACTATAGTTTCCAAGATGTATCTATCAAAAGAAATAAAATGAAGGTAAAGTTGACACAGAGCTAGAATTTTAAGTTTAAATAGTTCATTTCAATTTAGTGGGATTTTTCTCCTCCGCATGTAAAATACTATCTGGCATGGAAGTATCAATGTTTACAGGCGTACATTTTAAAAATTTGCACCACCTGAGTTTTCAAGGTTGTTCTTTTGCAAACTCTGTCTTCTTTACTCCTTTCCTCTGCCTCTTTATTTTAGAAAACTTCTTAAGTCAAATTGAAGAACGTCACCAATGAGACACCAGCTGCTTGCTTGGGATCAGAAGTAGCACTTTCTATTTGAAGCTGATGTTTTAAAAGCTCTTCGTTTCAAGCTAGCTTTTTTTTTTTTTTAAACTCTATGAAGTGTGGGGAGAGGTAGGAAGAAATAGGGGCAGAAGACGCCTCCTGAAGGCAAGTTTAATAATGACTTACTATGAAGAAAATAGGAAAAGGTTGTGCTACCGCAAAGGGATACAGAAGCACAGGCCAGCCTTCACTAGGCTGCAGGCAGAGGCCGGTCTCCCGCCCTCATGGGACCAGGAAGGGAGGGGGGTGCTGAGAAATCTCTGCTCCAATATGGCCGAGAGTGGAGGCACACCAACACCGTGTAGCAGCAAGGCCTCCCGCTCCTGCCTGGAGGAGCTGATGAATTCTACATCAGACTCAATTTGTGAAAAGAGCCCTTGAAAAAAATTAGGACAGTTTGCTTGTGCAAACTGTCAAAATGATGAATGAAATTGGTGTGTATGAGTGGGGAGGGAGGGAGAAGACTGCTGACATCAATAGATTGCCTTACACACTTTCGTTTTCCTTCACATCATGGCTGTGTACATGGGACGGGGAGAACCGCTGATGGCAAGACTCAGTTCTTTTTCCTAACTGCGTATGTAATCTTCAGACTACAATAAAATAGATTATAGACACATGGAGCTAATCCCATTTCTTCATAACTTGTCTTGCTTCATCAGCTCCATAATAGATAACTGTGATAATGGGTATTTATAGTTTGTCCCATGCAAAATGGCCTTTGGGTTCCTAACCTAATATAATAAACAGATAATTCAAATAAAAAGACAGCACGGGCCAATGGGAACAGGGAAAAGGGGGCCAAGAGAGACAGAAATCCATACTCTACTTGAATATATTAATAAAAGAAAGGAGGGCTTGCTCTAATTCTAATGAATGAAAAATGCATTTAATTTCATCTGTTTAGTTTGAGAAATTATTTGCTTTCTCTCTCGCTTACACTGGAGTCCTGGCTACTCCCAGAATTGATCCCCTCTGTAACCTCTGAGAGCTATAATTGATGGAGCTGGGGAGTGGGAAGCCCTGCTCTCTACCCCCTCTCACAAGGCTGCCTTGGACGAGTTCAGCAGCCCACCAGCCCTTCCTATCCCTCTGGGGGGAGGGGCAGTGTTGATTTTTTTTTTTAATATCTTGGTTTATACCACACACAGGCCAAGCCTGACTATCGCCTTCCGTACAAGGTTAAAAAATGAAATGCACCATCCAAAATCTCCCTTTATCACATCCTGTCTCACACCAACCACCTCCACCACTTTTGCTCGCCATGATCTTGCCAACACTTGAGTGGGTCGCATGCCATTCCATTCCCACACACTCTAGAAAGCTTCATGATAGCAAGGGACTTCAAAAAAGTTCTTGGAAAGTAAATCAAAAGATAAATTAAGGGTTGAGCATTTGACACAGCAAATGCCTCCAGCTCGTATCAGAATACACGGGTTCAAGTCCTGGCTGTCTTTCTGATACAGCCTTCTGCTGATGCACATGCTGCTAGGCAACAGGTGCTGGCCTAAATGGCTGGATTCCTGCCGCCCACGTGGGAGACTCAGATTGAATTCCCAGCTCCTGGTTTCCAGATGAGCCAGACTTGGCTGTTGTGGGTTCACTTGGTCTCTCTGCCTTTTCATAAAGTAAGTACTTAGGATAAAATACCAGGGACAAAGATATTGATATACCAAGCTAATCCTCCACCTACGGTGCCAGCATCCCGGTCTGTGTCCTGGCTGCTTTACTTCTTGCCTTTGTTTTCCATTATAATATACAATATCCATAGTTATGTATTCTGTTTCCTATTGGCAAATTTATGGTCAACACTTGATGATCTATTTCATTTTATTTGGTGCTTCCAGGGTATTTCACAGTTTAGCTGGCCCGTCATTTACTTAACTATCATATTATTAATGAATGTGTCAGTTATCCAACAAGTATGATTTACTGCAATTATTGCAAAGAGAAACATTTTTAAAATGTCAGTTGTAGGCTTCAGGGAAGACCAGCATTGATGTGAGGAAATAGTTACTGTGCCTTTAAGGAAAAGACTTGCGAACAAAACACAGTTGGCCAAGGCCTGTCTGGGTTTTACAATGATCAGCCAGAAACGTATTCTGTAATATTATCACTTTACAACTGGAAGGTTTGCACATCAGAAGGACATTTCTTGTGTATATCTCCTTGCATTCTATTATGTTTGTCTGCAACTGCTGTGACAACAGCAAAATGGAATCCAGGCCAAGGGGCGCCGTCCTCAGAGGGGGCAGCATGCTTTCTCAATACCCATCACAGACTGCATCTTCTCAGAACAGAAAGCTCTTTGTAGAGGACAGTCAGGATTCACTGGGCAGGGTGTTCTTTGCTCTGACCATCTGGGGCCTCTGCCTCACCTGGGGTGCTGCCCAGGAGGCTGGTCACTGTGCCGCCCACTGGCCATTTCCTGGTCGGGGAGGCAGCTGGGAAGGCAGCACTTGGACAAAGGCGTCCACGTGGATCTGACATAGATGGAGTCACCAGGCTGTGGTTGCCCTGGTGAGGGGGTCTCTCTGGGAAGGCCTGATTCATCACAGTCTACCCTGAAAGCCCAGTTCTAATAGCGATGCTGGAGATGAACTGTGGCCACTCTTCTCAAAGATCACTGTATCCGGGTGCCAGAGAGACCAGACTATGCCAGGCAAATGGCCCTCGCGGCTCTGATGTGAGTACACTGCACCCATTCTCATGCACCTGCGAGCAGTAATGAGGACAGTAACAGCAACAGCTAACATCTTCTGAGCATCTGCTGTCATGCCCTAAGTGCTGCACTAAACATCTCCCTGCTTCCACATAACCTGCCCACGATGGATCTGGGGCCATGAATAAATAAACAGGTACATATTTCCCAGTCATTCTCAGGGAATCAACTTCGGTTCTAAAGAATACAAATGATATTGGTGGAAATGCCCTTTGTGTTGTGGGCATCTATGCCAGGCTGTCACATGGGCTTCTGCACTGATTTAACAGAGTCATATGACTCCTCACACTCAAAGACTTAGACTAACACTAAATGGAGTGCTGTTCATGTTTGATGGATTCAAGTGGAGATTTGATACAATTACAGTGTCTGAAGGTGGGACTTTGGGGAAGTAATCAGATCCAACCAGGTTACAAGCATGGAGCCCCAGGATCACATCCTGATGGCTCTATGAGGAGGGACTACACACGGGGGAGGGCGGGAGGAGGAGCATGCTCCCTGTGTCTGCAATCCTGTAGCCTCACCAGATCTTAGAATGTGAATTTCCAAACTGTCAGCAGACAGCAACTTCCGCCTTTGCTAAGTTCTCCTCTCAGAAAATGTAGCTACAGTTAGGAAATGCTGAAGAGAGCTTCTGAGACAAACTACCAGCCCTGGTAGGGCTTCATACAACATACTCAGGGATCATTTATCAAAAATCTGTACATGACCATTTCTCACCGGCCCCAGACAACGTTGGCCTGGTGTACAAGTGCTGTTGATGTGTTCTTAAAGAAACCCAGGCTTCTGGAACCATGGAAGTGGCATGGGATGTGGGAGAAAGCACATTATCAGTATGGCTTGCACCCAGGTCCTCCATGAGCGAATGCACCCAGATGTGTTCATTCATTTCTGATAACAGCAACAGAATTCTGAGAGCCAGCCTTTACTCTGATTTTAGGGTTGTTTTATTTTTAGAGGTTATGGAAGGGGGTGAGTGACAGAAAGCAAGGATCACAGACTTCCAGCCTGTTGTTTGGGAGACCTGTTCTCCCGTTGACCAGGTGCTTTGTCCTGGGCGAAATGCAGAGTTGGAACTCTGGTGTCCCTTCATGATGAGTGTGGCTGGACCATTCAAAAAGGAAAGACAATCCAGGTGAAACCCATTCTGCTGTTCACAGCCTCTTCTGCTCCTTGCTCTGCCTGAAGCCTTTCTCCAGAGCCTTCCATCTCCCCTGCACAATGTTGGACACCGAAGCCACCCCATGTTCCCTGGAAGTCAACTACAGAGGGAAACACTCACAGAGCCATTACAAGGCAGTTTAAAAAAATTAAAGCATAAAAGGCTTGGCAAGCCCTGGGAATGCTGACATACAGCTAAACCACAAGAAAGTGAGGACAGGAACAATTTTTATTAGAGAGAGCAGCATGGGGAGGGCGCTAAGATGTGGGCATTTCTCAAGCAAGGATAATCAAAACTGAAAATAAAACTTGTTTCTTTTCTTTTAAAAGAGCAAAATTCGTGGCTTATTATTTATAGATTAATACATTTTAGGCTTGCTCCTAGAGAAATCATAAAGAAGAAATCAGTGATGTTTGCTGTATGCCAAATGCCATCCCTAATGCCATGAGATAAAACCACCTGCCCAAGTGAGGAAGGAGGCACAGTACTCCTTGAATCCAGCCAGGAGCCTTTCCATTTCCACCAGAAGCACAGCAAGTCAGTGTGAAAGCAAACAGGTGCTAGCCCAGGTGCCAAGGGAGAACATATTCAGTGCCAACCTGACAGCCAGCAAGACTGTCCCACAGGTCTCTGGTGATAGCACACCCAGCTCCACAGCCCTCACTGCTCCAGTTGACTCCAAGGAAACTTCTCTGCAAAGCCCTACAATATGTGGGCCTCCATGGCCTTCCCTCTTCGTTCACCTCCTCCTGCTCCCTCCACACTCACTGCTCAGCCTCCCTCTTTCCAGGGTCCCTGTACTCCTGTTTATCAGAACCTGGAGCAAAGCAGTCTCCGCATGTACAATCTTAAGACTTCAGTATGCTTTGTTGCAATGTAACTTTCTACTCTTGGGTTCTGAGCCAAAGGCTTGCTTCCTGCTTCAGAGACACTTTCCTTTTCTTGGGGGCTGAGTTGGGGCTTGGTTAGCCTACTTAGGGACTGAGGGCAAGTTGTGCTGAGATTAATGTCTTGCATGCCCATCCAAAAAGCAACTGTCCAGCAACTATGCAGACTGTAATTCTTTGGACAAAAGCTTTGCTTTTCCTCACTGACAATACTATAAGCTCTTGCAGAAATCTGAATAGCCAAGATATTTAGCCATGAGCTAAAGGCTGCAACTTTTGTTTCCCTCATGAAGTTGATTTATGAATTGAATCTCATCTCTGGCTTTGAATGTAGGACTGGGAGTTTGCAGGCTGACAGCAGCGAATTCTCCTCTTTAGAGGAGGTGCTTCCAGCCGGGGACACACCAGGCAGGTGCAGAGTCCAGAGCAGCCCCATCAGGAAGTCATCCTTATGCATCTTTGGGGAACAGGTGGGAAGATGCAAACCTTGGTACCGGCAGGTAGGAGTGTGAGAAAAAGCTGGAATTTAATAGATTTGTCTCCTGTGGTTATTTCAAGTCAAAATTATCTGAATCTCAAAGCCCCCAAAAAAACCTTTATTTTACCAAATTCATGCCACATCTTGCCCCATGCCATTTGCTCAACACAGAGTTTTTGAAAAATTCTTCCCCAGACATTATTTCATCCTAGTGGTTGACATACAGACACAGCTCCACCTTCCTGGACACTGATCTGTCTGGCTGAGAGGAAATTTCTGGCCTATGTGTCTTGATTCTGCAATTACCATAATCTCCACTCTCCAGCGGCCAAGGCTGGTAAAGTGGATTAGTGCCCAAGCCTGTGGGGTCTCTGGGGCAAAGAGTTCAAATCCTGAGCTTAGGTCGTAAGTAACGATGAAGGGGGTTGGTCTAACCGTTGATCCCCCGTTGGGAGCAGTCAAAGGCACAGCTAGTTATGGTTATTAATCTTGTTCTGAGGAAGCACAGCCAGATACGTAGCAAGTTGATCCTCCGCCAGAGGAGCTGGCAAAGCCCACAGGCTCCTGACTCTGAATTCACTCCGGGCTTTTTAAAACACAATGTGTACTTTTTTTTTTTTCCAAAAGAAATCACAGTGTGACTGTTCACTGGCAGAGACAAGCATGTTATTTTGCAAAAGTGCCCATTTGGGCTGAAATAATTTAATGGAGATGAAGTAGACTGCGATTATCAGCCCATTATGAAAAGTGGGACCAACCCGTTCTCTTGTCTTGCCTCCTGACAGGTGTATTTCTACTGGATCTGCCGGGATTCAAGGGCATTTGAGTGGTTTGCTGATCTCCTACTCTCCCTGGAAACACAGATGAGTGAACAAGGGAAAATCCACTTTCTGAGTTACCATATATTTCTTACTAGCTGGGATGAAGACCAGGTATTGAAAAAACTCTGAGATGGAACCTTATTACTTGATTTGCTTAATAGCACAAGAGTAATGACTTGCAAAAGCAGTGGCTTCCAAGTCCAGTGGCTTAAAAGAATTATTTTTGTGTCCTTAAAAATGAAATGAAATAAAGCAAAAACAAATTAGGAAGAACTGGGTGGAGTATAGCAAGACAAGAATGTAAAATGGACTCGTTGAGGAATACAAAAGAGAGTGAATATGAACAGGACACAACTTGAGGTTGGAAGTCCCAAATAAAATTGCATCTGTCACTTTAAGAGTGATTTTGAACAATCATTATTGATTGGGTGTATCACGCTGATGAGTGGTGGATTGGATTTAATCCTACACTTTGAGCTCTTCTGACTTAAACAGAACAGATCCCTAGGAGTTTGCACTTGACATTTTATATTGTAAAGTATGTGAGTGCCTAGAGAAGATAATTATGAATACATCATTAATCCAGAAATTTCTTCTCCTGAAGATGTTTTTAGGAGGTGTGCACATTTGCTTATTTGTCTAAGACCAACAGGCTCCTCAGTGCATTCTGCTATTAAAATATTAAAGCTGAAGTTTCCAAAATCATGTATATTAAAATGTGACTTACATCACTATTTCCATGTTGATAGTATTAAAGTGACTATTGCATTTTAATCCATACAGATTTCCCTGATATGCGAGTTAGCTATGAAGTGATTGCTAGCTTTCCAAATGCATATTCTAACCAGTACTTTCTTAGGAACTATCACTGATTCAGACGTCTAAGGAAAGTATGTGTTTGAGCCAAGATTTGTTTTATTGCTAAATTGGCAAATGAATGCGCTGTGTGTTTGTCTTACACACACACACACCCCACAGAAACATACACCAATTCTTCGGAGAACCCTTATAATTTGACTCAGTGCTTCTGCCGAGTGAATAAGACTTTGCTTGAAATTCGATAGGTTAATGAATTTTTATGGTCTTATTTGCAGTCCTCCTTAAATATTTAATCCTCTGGGATAAGCTGAAATGTAGGTTTCTTGGGAAGTAGGCTTGAAACATCTTAATGAATTATATAGTGTTAATTATGTTTTTCAAACAAACATTTTCCTTATTCAAGTGGGATTTTTGACTGATGATACGTTGGCGCAGCACAGATGCAGCTTTTGTCTCATGCTTCCTAGCTCCATGCTGCTCTTCTACTTTTAAAATAAATTGCTCCCGAGTGTCCGCCGAGGCAGCCTCGTCACCTGGGAGTTGTGAGACTGAGATTCTCATCAGTGAAGCTGATTTTGTGACAACATCATCTCTGTCACTTCCAAGTGTATGTTGTAAAGTATATATATATATTTTTCTAAATACAAATAGATTAAAATAGATGTCTCCTTAAATTTTTGCCATGACATATTGGAAATTCTTTAGATGCTCACATTTCAAGCATGAAATCACTAACCTCAACATTTAAGGGAAAAAAATAATTGGTGCATTCTGTCAGTATTTTAAGAATCAAGAGTCTGTTTTTAGAAATAACCAATTGCTAAGCTGAATCCAACAACCTCAAAGTGACAAAATGACAAGAACAGAAGGGACAGATGGGAGAGGTATTGTGAAGGGCAAATTAACAGAGTTTGCAGATTAATTGAACATTGGGTTGAGAAATATGGAACAAACATAATTCCACATCGACGACTGGTGGCACCACCACAAAAGCTAAGAAGGGAAGGGCCTGCTCCCATTGTTTCGGAAGATTAGCAAGTACCCTAAGACCCTCCTCAACCTGATTCCCACCCACCATCCAAACGCACCATTTCCTTTGGCACTGGCACTACTCATGATGTGTCTCCATCATGCCATTTGTTCATTCTACCAAGTCTTGGCTCCCACTGCCCTATCCATGACCTGTCATCGTTCTGTCATTTGCCTCACTCTCTCTTCTTACGTGCTCCTCTTCTCTAACTCTTTCCCAGTAGTAGGCCTGATCCTCTGGGGGCTGATCCTTCTGGGACTCCTGTCAGGATACTTCCATTCTAGTCCATATTCTACTGACTTTCCACAGCCTTAACTGATTTTGTAGACTGCAGGGAAGACAAGCCATGGAAGCCAGGCTGCTAACAAGAATCCGGCATATAAAATGGGCCCAGCAGGGTCATTTGCCAAACTAGTGGCATCAGGAAAACTAAAAAATCACAGCAAGTTGAGCAGCAAGAACTAAGACATGTGAGCTCCATGGTTGCTCATGGGCCAAAAGGTGAACTTAGGGCACAGGTCCCAGGAGACAAAAATGTAGCAGCTACCAGATTTATCATGGGCTTAAGCAAGTCATATCAAATTAAAAGAGAATCATGAGAAATTAATATAGTCCATGCTCTTACCATCACTACTTAGTTACATGTTGCTTGGATTTGCTTAATTTGAAAACAAACAATCGGGTACCACGTTCAAACCATGCTCCTGCTACCTGGCCATCATGTCCTATCTGTTAGAACTTGAAATCTAACAGTAAACAGTCAACCAGTCTTGCATCAATATCCATAGATTCAACCAATAGTGGGTCAAAATATTTAGGAAAAATCCATTCATACTAAATATGTACAAGCTTTTCTTTCTTGCTGTTATTCCCTAAGTAACATTGCATACCAGATCTTAGTATTTATTTCGTATTAGGTATTATAAATAATCAATAGATGAGCTGAACTATTTAGAAGACTGTACAGAGTTACAGACAAATACTACACCATTGGGCCCGGCGGCGTGGCCTAGCGGCTTAGGTCCTCGCCTTGAACGTCCCGGGATCTCATATGGGCACCGGTTCTAATCCTGGTGACTCCACTTCCCATCCAGCTCCCTGCTTGTGGCCTAGGAAAGCAGTCCAGGATGGCCCAAAGCTTTGGGACCCTGCACCCGCGTGGGAGACCCGGAAGAAGTTCCTGGATCCTGGCTTTGGATCAGCATAGCACCGGCCATTGCACTCACTTGGGGAGTGAATCATCGGACGGAAGATCTTCCTCTCTATCTCTCCTTCTCTCTGTATATCTGACTTTCCAATAAATAAATAAATAAATCTTTTAAAAAAAAAAAAAACAAATACTGCACCATTTATATAAGAAACCTGGGCATCTTTGGACTTTCATACCAGCAGTGTTACACAAGCAAGGGACCATCCTAGATTGAATCGCCTGTGAATACTAAAGGACACCTGTCCATCAGACTGCTTAAACCCAGCAGGCAGATCTGATTATAAGATGCAGGTTCATTCCAGACATCTCACAGCACTTTAATCTTGCCATGCCCTTCCTAAATCTTCAGGGTTTACTATTAAGTGAATAGGCCCAGCAGGTGAAGATTAATTTTGGAAGAAATTTATCAGAAGTAAGCAAGTCATTTAGTGTTGCTTTTTCCTAACCATACTGATTTATTACTCTCAACTATTCAAAGAAAATATTTTCCTAGGCTAATGCCATTGCATACCAACGATGTATAAGGAGACACATTCCAATGCAAAAATTATTGAGGTAGTATACTTGCCATAAAATAGAGCATCTGATGGCTGCCCATAATAAGCATTTCTAGCCTAGCTTAGAAAAACGGAGTGTGCTAAATCTACTAATGAGCATAACTGCTTTATTCTTTATTTATAGAAGCATATTATTTTTTGTTTCTAAATATCATCTGATATCACATTTTCCTTTAGGCTATTCACATAGCTTTACATTGGGATGAAAATGTTGATGTGATTACGGGCTTAAAGCAGAAAACCTTCTACGGGAGACCTAACTGGGACAACGAATTCAAGCAGATAGCCTACAATCACCCCAGGTAAAGCGAGTCCTTCTTTCTCTGCCCACTGGGAGCCTCCCCAGGGAAACCCAAGTTGATGCTGAAATGGGAAGCTCATCTGCAGGATAGTGCATCTTGCTCGGGGATAAATGATGCTACACTGGGTTAAGAGGAGCTCAGTTTTTGACATATTTAGTTGAACATGCTTGTTACACATGCTCGTGGAGAGACTAAGTAGGCAGACAAACGTCAGTCACGAGTTCAAGGGATTAGTTGGAGCCATGACACTGTCCATGACAACCAGAAGAGCAGATGAAGAGTTCAAAATCCACAGTGTGGAAGCATAGGGAGATAGAGTCTCTCTTTAAAGGTTATGGAGTTACGGCTTACTCATATCTACCTTGACAATCTTGCCACTTAGGTCTTTTATACGCGGATCTTTTTCCTGTCCCCTGTGCCACGGTTGAACCAGCAAGCTAAATCTACAATGTTGCCAATCTTCCAGCCCTGAGAATTTCTCCATGGCCACACCATCTCTTCCCTCTGCTCTGTGACGTTCCTTCATAGAAGTTATGCTTCGTTAACTTTTTGTAGTTCCCTAGCATTTTTTTTTTCTGCCCCACAGACTATTTTCCTGGCGTTTTTTTTTTTTTCTTTCAATCAATGTGATTGCTCCTTCTTAAATTTTTCCTTATAACTCTGTACCAGAACTCTGTCATTTTCTCTCTTATTAACACAAATGAGCCATTTGTAGGAGTGACCAGGTGGCCATCCAAAGTTTATAAACCTACAACGCCAGCTACCTCCTTCTGTGTGGGGTTACTCTGTCTTAAACCAGCCTGTGCTCTCTGAGACTCCTGCCAGATCTATGTCCTGTGCCCCAGCAGCCAGCCTGAGTAACCCTGACCCCAGGATTATAATGTCCAGTGACAAGACACAGACTCCTGAGCGCTCCCCACCCTGCCACAGCCTGGAGAGGAGGCAGACTCAAGGAGTGCTGTGGGGACCTCCTCCTGCTGTGCAGTCAGCCAGGGAGTAACAGCTTCCCAACTTGGAAGCCAAGGAAAGCTCAACTTCTGACGTCAGCATTTGGAGGAGTCAAATGCATCTTATAGTCTTTATTTTACCCCATGGGTCACAGCCTCAGCTATCCACAAGAGCTCTCACCTGTGGTAACTGGCCTTGGAGATTTCTTTTGCCAGCAGTACTTCTAAAACCCATCTGGTCACCTTGCCTTCTTGCCTTGCGTCCAAACTGATACGTGGCCCGGAATCCAGTTGGGGCTGTGCTCCTCTCCAAGGTCAATGCATCCAACCCTCTGAATCCAGTTCCACTGGGCTCTAACTCAGCAAACAGCCCTGGCCTCTCAGCTCCCTCCTGCCTCAGTGTCCTGACAGTTACCACCCCTCCTGTCTCACTCCTCTGATTCCTGTCCACAGCATGCAGCAGATAATGCCATCAACAGCTTGAAAAACTTACAGGTAGAAACAAGCAAAATATCACAAGCTCACATATGACAACTACACTTTTTGTTCCTATTTTCTCCTTTTGGAAAAAAAAAGGCATATGTTTTTTGATAAGTGTTTAACACTCTGTTTTCAGTAGTCACAGAGTGAATTTTCCCCTTTTGCAAGATTTTGACACAGACACACAGAGCTTGGTTTTAAGTTACACACAGTTCCATTCTCTGTTAGGGCTGTCCCTTATTGACATCTCACTCCTCACTTGTTCATTTTTGTCGCACATGAATTTTTCAGCCCAGTGGGGAAGGCCTTTCAAACCAAATCGTTTCATTATCTCCTTTCCCTCAGAAAGCCATGAGCCAGAAACACAGAGTGCCAGGAGAGCGAGGGCACAACCGGGCTTGCACAAACTCTGCCCAGACAATGATGTCATGCAGGGCAGGGACGTGAGCCGGTCCAACATTTGCAGGCTGCGAGGAATAGAAACAGTTTTAAGCTGGGAAAATTATATCACTGCTGCTTCCCTGTTGTCCTTGTGTGGAGTGTGCTCTTTCCTGTTCAGAAGCCATAATCACAGCAAAGTCCAGAAACATGCTTTGTACCCAGCTGCAGGCTTGAGTAACTAGGCGAACTCTGTGTCCTGGGCGGATGACTTTCTCTTTTCCAGGATATAAGAGGCCCCCCAATATTCAACTGTCATCATTACCACCTAGCCCCAGATTTTAGAAGAAGGAAAGGAAAGCAGATGGGAGGAGAGGAGAGGAGAGGAGAGGAGAGGAGAGGAGAGGAGAGGAGAGGAGAGGAGAGGAGAGGAGAGGAGAGGAGAGGAGAGAGAGGAGGAGAGGAGAGGAGAGGAGAGGAGGAGAGGGAGGAGAGAGAGGAGAGGAGAGGAGAGGAGGAGAGGGAGGAAAAGGGAAGTGAGGGGAGGGGAGGGAGGAAAAGGGAAGGGAAGGGAGGGGAGGGGAGGGGAGAAGGAAGGAAGGAAGGGAGGGAGGGAGAGAGGGAGAGAGGAAGGAAGGGAGAGAGGAAGGAAGGGATTTTGGTTTTGAGAAGCAGAGATACCAGTCTGTGCTCCCGTCTGCTTGTTCACTTCCAAAATGCTTCAGCAGTCACACTGGGCTGTGGCTGAAGCCAGAAGCCTGGACCCCAATCCAGGTCTCTCTCACATGAATTCCTGGAAACCCATTCACTGAACCATCACTGTGTTAGCCGGAGAGTGGTATCAGGAGCCAGAGGTAGAGACCAAACCTGAGGACTTCACTGTGGGACGCACGTGTCCCTAGTAGAGTCTTAGTAGCAGGTCAAATACCTGCCTCCCTCGCCATTTTTTAAAATAAAAATGTTAGTTATACCCTTGGACTGTAGAACACAGCAGCTTGCTAAAGCTTCAGACCTCAATTAAATGAATGCTAGACACATACGGACTACGTTGGTTGTGGATGTATGCCTGGAATGCCACCTCCCTGGGAAATGACATGTCACCAGTCACAAGCTTAGCACTACCCCTCCAAAAGACTTTTCAAATGACCTCCTTAAAATAATTTTGTTTTCTGCTGTGTAAAAGAAGATTTATGTTTAATGAAGCTTTTAATGAAGAAATCTCGGAAAGAGAATGCCAATAAAATCTAATTTTTAAACAAGAAAATCTAATATCAAGAAGTATTTCAATATCCTGGCCTTTGTCCAGATAGAAATGAAACACACAATCCAATTATTGTTCTGCACAAAGGACAAAGTAACATTAATTTTCCTCAAGATGGTTATTACAGAGATAAACAGTATGTTTTTTCCT
Organism: Ochotona curzoniae; assembly: GCF_017591425.1. Lineage (NCBI taxonomy): Eukaryota > Metazoa > Chordata > Mammalia > Lagomorpha > Ochotonidae > Ochotona > Ochotona curzoniae. The sequence goes on from NW_024466900.1 coordinate 59,574, forward strand.
CATTATGTCAAGGATATATTTGTTCTCAAGCCTGCTTGGCTACTCTTACAAGACAGGCCTGTCCTGCCATTAGCTCATATCTTTCTTGGCGAAGATGGGTCAGAGGTGTTGGTGCACCTGTCAGTGGCCTCAGAAAAGGATCTTTGTCCCTAAAGGCCTTTGAAGGAGGCTCCTGACCCTCTTTATTCATCACCACAGAGCTCAGGATTCTCCGGACTTACTCTTTGAAAAATAGTTGCCTGTTCACTCAAAGCCCAAGTTAGCCCCTGCTCCAAGAGGAAGCAGTTAAATCAAAAGAACAAAAGAAAGAGAGGCAAAAGTGGTTTTTTTTTTTTTTCACAGAACATGAAAAATAGCACCAAAAATAAAGCTTGAAGGGGAGAAGATCAAAGCGAGTATTTCAAGCACTAAAGGAACCAGAAAATTGCAAAAATAACAGTAATAGAGATACAAATTGATGACATCAAAATGAATACAAATAGGGAAGAGGAAAGAAAAATTAAAAACAGATCAAAGACTGGAAAGAGGAAAATGGATTCTCTTGTTTCTATTTGTAATTAATTTTGATAATTATATCAAAACACAAGTGTGGTTTTAAAGATCATCAACGAATACTAGGTAGATAGATATGAAAAGCTCATTCATGTGACAATTAATGCATATTACTTCAGCAAGACACACAGAGAAAATGCTAAAAACAAAAGCAACGGAAATCATTTTCCCAATTAAAACCGTGTAAGTTAATTAAATACATATGTTAGCATTATTTTTTCTTAATCTATAGAAATAGGTCTTTACAAACATGTAAGTTGCATTTCTGTTTTTTTTTAAACCTTCTAAATATGTTCCCAAGTTTTAGACAAATGTCCCCCCAAAAAAAAACCCCAAATAAATCCCAAGAAGATAAACAAAATGACAATAAATGTCACACCAACCTATTTATTATAAACACAGATTTTGCATATACTTGACCTTCTAAATTTGTGGGTTGATTGTTTTTAATTAGCTTAATAGGAGATCTTTCCGTGAGCCTTTGGTCCTTGATCTTACACCGCAGGAAATACTTCCACTTTCCTTTGTCTAACTTAGTTGTTACTAACTTCATGCATTTCAGGTGTAAACTTTGCATTATTAATTAATGACCTAAAACTAACTGGTTGACCCTTTGTGTAACTTCAGCAGAAGTGTTACTTTTATTTTATTGGGAAAAAAATAATCATTGATAGAAGAGTACCTCCTTTTCTTGGAGCAGGTTTATCGAACCCAACGATGAAGAAAGATGGTGACTTCTCATGTGTTTGGAGTCTCTTAGTCCTATTGCATGAGTTTATTTTAAATGATCCACTGTTTTCGGAAATGTGAAAGTACCTCTATGCTAAATTCAGGAAATGTGTCCATCTGGAGCTGCATTTGCTTGTGTGCACAGCCTTCAGTTCTCATTTATCCAGGCATATGGGCAAAACATTTTCACATGAAATTTTAAAGAAATTAACATACTGATTATAGCGTACTCTTTATCTAATAGGATATCCTAAACATTCATTACATGACTAAAATGTTCAGTATATTCAAAGAAATAGACTGACATGGAAACCCAACACATGATAAATGATAGCTTCATGAGAAAAATAAAAACATAAACATATGGCAGGGATGTTGTCAGCATATTTACATAGTACTGTTCCATCAGAGAACATTCAATTCTCTGGCTATCAGCAAGAAAAAAAAATCAGCAAAAATTGCTGCAACTACTCTGCAGAGGCAGTAGTAAGAGAGGTGAGAACAGAGTGGATTTATTATGACTCTGCAAAGTTTCTTTGATGAGATGATCAAATTATTATTTATTCAAAAATAGTTGGGTACTTACACATAAAACTGCATGTACAAGGAACTCTCATGAAGTCCACCAAAAAATGAGTGTCACAAGGATAATTATGTATGAATTCCAACATTTTTGAAATAACTTTGAATTCTATTTTAAGTGAACTTCTTGAAGTACCTTTGGGTTTTCGTCCTTTATTGGAGTGATAGACAAAACAGAATTGACAAAATAGATGGCTCTGCCACTTTGGATCCAGTCTACACTGTCAGTTGTCTTTCTTTCTCCCCTGTCTTCTTATACACTATTCATGCACGAGCAAGCTGGAGTGTTAAAGGATGGTGAGATGAGTGAGGAAGCCAGAACCGAGTCCCATGCAGCCAGTTCTGGCTGCCTCAGATGGCCGAGTGGGTGGGAAGTGGACAGCAGAGTCTCCAGGTGTACAATGCTGGAGACAGCCAGAGCTCCTAAGCATCATCTGAGTCAGTGGGGCCCAAAGGAAAGTCCTGAAGCAGACTGCTCCCTCCTGGGAGATAGGGTGAGGATAGCATCCAACAGCACAATGGCCATCACGGTAATGGAGAGAAGAGAGTGCAAAAATATGATGCTGGGATGGATCAGACGAAGGCACGTCTAACGGTCGTCAGGAACAGTGTCCGTTGTCCCGCACACAGTGTGCTGTTCTCGTTGCCCTCTATCTGAGGCTCCATAAATCCGCGGGAAGCTTCTGTTTATCGATTTTATTTGCAGAATGCACTCAGGGTATAAAGTAATTTGATTTTTTTTTAAATGGGGTTTAGGGTCTGCCCCGACAGGGTTATAACTTACGAAGCATAAAAGCCAACACATAAAAACAAACATACAATTTAAAGCGAGAAAGGCTCACAGCAGTGGAACCTGGGAATCCAGTGTGATGGTGGGATTACTGGCAGGTGCACCCACACTCCTGTATATCTGCTGGGCTTAAATCTCCTGGTGGGTGATATTTGGGATGTCTTTCATGCATGTTATCGCTGAACTGTTTTTGAAAAATGTACCCACCCCACCAAGAAGAGCACCACAGTTATTTAGCAAATATACAGGGGGAAGGAGGCGTTTCTGTATTGTTTACCAGCGTTTAAAATACCGCAGGGCCACTTAACCATCTTTGCAACCTGTGTAAAATGTGTCCTTCTCCCATCAAAGTCAGCAGCCCCAACTGATCAATGCCAGTAATGTTGTCCCTGATCCAGCCCCTCACGTGTGCTGCAAGCTCAGCCGTTTGCAGGCTGTAAACTCAAGAATAAATTGCACCTTATGTTTTTATACTTCTTATGCAGAGAATCTGCTTTTTAAAAATTCTGAGTAATAGCTGTTAATTAAATTTTGTAGAAATTTTTTGTTCTTTACCAACCCCATTAAGGTTCTGTAGCTCTTGTCTGTTGCCTTATAGAAAGAAAGAAAGAAAGAAAGAAAGAAAGAAAGAAAGAAAGAAAGAAAGAAAGAAAGAAAGAAAGAAAGAAAGAAAGAAAAAGAAAAACAGGAAAAAGCTGCCACATGTGTGCCTGACCCATCCACTTTGCACAGATTCTCGGCTCTGTGGTTCACAGTATGAATACCTGACAAGCAGTCTATACTCAGAGCAGGCTAGGCAGGGTGAATAGCAGAATGGCATGAAGCAGACCGTGAGGTGCACAGAGCTGGAGAGCCACCAGTCTTCCTGCCAGGGCAGACAGTACCTAATGAATGGTCTTTGTGAGGCTTTGGGGAGATTACATCACTATGACAGTCATGGACCCTGAGTTCAGAAAACCATGTTCTTAGCTGTGCTGTGTAATAGCCACAACTTCAAAAGAAGCAGGGGAGTTGTGAACTGCTGGGGACACCAGTGGTGCACCTGCAGCCAGCAATCAGAGTCCTTTGAAAAGCACTCTTAAAGGCAGAGCATCAAAAAGCAGCATCAGCCTCTGCACAGACACCGTGGCTGCACACCAAAGGGCAGTCCTAGCTGGCTGGGCATGGGCAGTGGGCAATCTTTGTAGTGACATCTGCAGTAATGGAAAAACATCACCATCCACAACGACATCTTTGAAAATAGATGCTAGGATCCCTCTGGGCCTCAGACACAAAGTACAGCTGTGACTGCTCGCCACCGAGTCTTACCTGACCCATCCTTCACTCCAAATGTTTCATCTGGAGCTCGAAATACGAAGTACTGATGCCAGGTCATCTCTGTTGAGCTCTGGGTCAACATCCCAGAACCCATCTTCTGTTCCACAGGGGGCAGGCCGACTCAGGCAGACATCCTGTTGGGGGGGATGTTGATGTCAGTGCACACTCAGGAAGCTCACGGTGTGACAAACACGGGTCAAAGGCTGAACCGCAATATCTTGTCTAATCCTCACAGCTCTGCTCAGAGCCAGGTTCAATCATCTCTCCCATTTTATTCCTGGTGAAATAAGGGCTTTACAAAGATAATGAAAAAGCCCAAGACTACCTGCCACCAAGTGGTGGAACCAACAGTTCTCACAACCCTCTCCTTTTATTTCAATAAACACCTTAAAATTGCCTTATTGAATCATCTTTTTCATTGGGAATAGAGCTTTAAAAATAGTCATGGGAATAATATCTTTGAAAGTAGTGCTTGTACGTTTTAAACAGGTTATCATTTATAAATGAAGCCATTTGATAAGTGCCTTTACTGCTTAGGTTTCCACTATGGTCGAAACATTGACTTGTGTGTGGTATTATGGTTCCCAATTACATCATCAGGACACAAGGTGAATGCTGTGGAGTTGAACTAGGCTACAGGACACTGCCCAAAAAGAGTCAGGGTTAAAGGAATGGCTGCTGTAGAGGGAATTAGTCCCAAGGACTAATGAATTTCCCTGGGGAAGTGTTTCTTATACCTTGCTAACAGGACAACCTGCCTCAGCATCACCAGAGCACCTTGCTAAGCATGCATCCTGGGGGTCAAGCCTGGAGAGCTGCATTTTCACAATCTGCCCAGCTTCGGATCTCGACCAGAGTCAGTCATCCAACTGACACCAGAAACGGGAAAAACACTGCACAGACTAGTCGCACCCAAGACTAAAGCCTAAAACACATGCTGTCTATACAGCCCTATAGAGAGTGACAAAGTAACGCCAGGGCACCCGGAAGCCCCACATCAGCATGGTGTTGTTATACAAACAGAGCCAGGGAGGTGAGCTGCTGTGGAAGCGTTCTGATATACAAAAAGCTGTCTTCCATGCTGCTTTCTGAAATGTCATGAGCAGAAATGATAATGTCTTGATGACTACATTTTCGGCAATGTCTTTGTCCTTTCAACAGCCCTTCCTTCTGGCTTTCTTTGAACCTTCAAGTAATTCCAACTGGAGAAATAAATTAAGTTGCAATTAATTTAGCATAAATTTTATTACCTATAAAATAGGCAGGGTGGAACAGAGGATTAGTAATAGCTAACCCTTTTTAAACCTTTCTGGAATGCGTTCTCTCATTCTGGTTTTGAGAAGATAGACAACGTAGTTGTTTATCATCTTTGTTTCACACACGCAGACACTGAGGTGTGGTGCCTTGGCCAGGAGTACACAGGCACAGCAGTTAGCCCAACCACCTACTACTCCTTCAGCAGACAGATGCTGTTTCTCCACAGTATACCAAGTCCTAGGATCTACAGAAATGAGATAGTGGAGATCAGATTCTGTTCACAGGGAGCTATGTTCCACTCATGGATCCAAGAGGTTGCTTATCAAAGCCACCGGCAAAAGCCCCAGGAGCTGGCATCTCTGTCACAGTCATCAAAGCCCTTTGCAGCCTTCCAACTTCTTGGTCTGCTTGTTCAAGGCAATAACAGAACTCTGGAGAGCTCGGCAAGAGCAGGTGCCAGCCAAGGGCATCTTAGAAACAAAGGACACAGACAAATAAGTCAGCAATCTTAGAACCACTCCCTGATTCTCTACCCCTGCCTGGCCTCTGTCAAGTCTAACGAGTAACACTTTCTGTTCTCACTCCCCCTGTAGCAGCAGCATTGGCGTCTTTTGCTGTGGACCCAGCGCTCTTTCCAAGACACTTCAAAGGATGTGCCGGGTATATTCATCTGCTGACCCCAGGGGTGTACATTTTTATTACAACAAGGAAGGCTTCTAGTCTTTGCAGGTAAAAGCAGAACATAATGTAAGGGGCTGCAATCATATAGGTCAGGAAATGTTTCCTGGAAAAGGAAGTCATTTGAGGTTTTCTGGACTGTATAGTTCAATCCCAGCTTCTCAACTCCGCCATTGTAATATACCATTGTAATTGCCATAGACAAAGTCATTACCTAGTGGGAGTGATGGTGTGCCAATAAAACTTTATGAACACAGAAGTTGAATTTAATGTACATTTCATAAGACATTGTTTTAATTTTCTTCAGCAACTTAAAAAATGTACAATTTTTTCTTAATTCAAAGACCACCCAAATTATGGGATGAACCAGATTTGCTTGTGGGACATTGCTTGCTCAGCCCTGAAGTAGGTCACTTTTCCCAGCCCAGTTTTCATGTTGCATGTTACATTCAGTGTGGAAACTTTCCTTACTGTGCAGCCTGAAGTCTCCCTTAGGAGTCATTTCAAATTTTCATTACTCTGATATTAAAGATAACTGCCTTTTAGGCAAATCTGATCCATTCTGCTTTGTATTTCAGCTTCTTTGTGCTCTTATCAAGCCACCAACTGGCCAGAGAAATCACCAATAAGAATGTTCTTTCGCAACAGGCCTTTATAGAACTTGAAAATGATCATGAACTCATCCTTACCATTCCTTTCTACAAACACAAGTATATGCTTAACCCTTTCGCCTTATATATCGCAGCCCTGCAATTATTTTTATTGGCTTCAAATGACTTCAGTTTCTTCACATAGCTTTTGAATGTGTTGGCTATAATAAGACATACTATTCCAGCAGAAGCATGATGGGTATTGGGTAGGTCAAGGATTTTTAAACTTTATGTGTCAAATACATACAGTTAGATTCTGCTCACTTTCCTCCTTTCCTCATTTCCTCCTCCCCTCTGCTCCTCCTTTTTTCTTTCCATGTTTCTTCCTCACTCTCTTATCAAATGCTTCTTTTTTCCCGTCGTATTTTATTTCCTGGCCGTGTTGATACCTATAACACAACTCAACATCCCTCCAAGAAATAACCAGCACTTTTGGTTAATTTCCATTGAATCAATCTCTCTGTATCATGAAATTATTTTATCCAAAAGTATAATTCACCTTTTGTAGGTATCTATACTCACATTGATCAATGTTTAAAAATTTTATAATACCTCAAGATTGTTTTTGAGGTTTTGCCCCAGGTAATGAACATTCATATGTAGCTTTGTAATATCTGTAGATTTAATCAGTGATCTTTCAAATCTTATTTTTTCCATAGGTTTTCAAGCACATTATTGACTTCAAATACTTCTGGCAGGAGTTCCTCCGATTGCCTGTTAATATTATTGTCCAGCTGGGAATCCTTTAACAACATAGAGTCATTGGCAGACAATATACCACATCATATTTCCTTAGCTTATGAATAGTATGCGTATACAACAAAACTAAAACATTTGCTAAAATTAAATTAGATTATGTTTTCCAAATGCTTATCATTGTAGACTGCTATTCTGTCACAAAAGAAAATTAAATTACTCTGACATGATTTGTCTTTACAAAATCAGGCAGCCACTTAAGCTATTGCAAATATTTCTAAATCATAAACTTAGCATTTATTCTATTTCATTCTCAAGTAGGAAATTTATTTTATGAGTTATAATATAAAAAGTCCTTAAAAGGATATATTCTATAATAGCACAAAAATTGTTTCTACTAGCTCTGCACTGTTATTTATCAGTATATTTAAATATTGCTTGATGCATATCCTTGAAACTCCACTAATGTTAATACAGCCAATCATTTTGTGCAATCACATCCCCATTTAAGTTTGAATCCATCTAAAAGTGATAGCCAATCTGTTCTTTAACAGGAAAATTAAATATATTGAACTTTCTTCCCTTGGTCAAATTCAATTATTGCTTTTCTTGATGTGTGTATTTAAAAATAAAATACACTTTTCAGTTGTCTAATTTTTGTCTAGTAAATTTAAATATGCTTGTGCTTGTCATTTGATTTTAAAAACTGGTTTTTTGTGTCACTTGATTTCTAGGGATGCTCTTTGCAGCCCTTTTGGTCTTGAGCTTTTTTTTTAAAGATTTATTTTTATTATTTTTTTTTTATTGGAAAGGCGGATATACAATGAGGAGAAACAGAGAGGAAGATCTTCCGTCCGATGATTCACTCCCCAAGTGAGCGCAACGGCCGATGCTATGCCGATCCGAAGCCAGGAGCCTCTTCTGGGTCTCCCACGCGGGTGCAGGGTCCCAAAGCTTTGGGCCGTCCTCCACTGCTTTCCTGGGCCACAGGCAGGGAGCTGGAAGGGAAGTGGGGCTGCCGGGATTAGAACCGGCGCCCATATGGGATTCTGGGCGTGCAAGGCGAGGACCTTAACCACTTGCGCCACCGTGCGGGGCCCGGTCTTGAGCTTTATACTACTTTCTTCTGTAATATGTAGTCCATACATCCTTGGGTTACATGCTGTGTATGCCCAAGTAGGAAAAAATACAAATACCGATAGATTATGTTAGTGCAACAATACCAACAACACAGAGAAAGTGGATATTTTTCCTTAATATATATACATATAATCTACTCAAGTTAGAAACGTAGGGGCTTGCGTCGTGGCACATGAGGCTAAGCCGTCACATGCAATGCCAGCATTGCATACCAGAGTGCTGGTCTTGGCCCGGGGTGCTGCACTGCGAGTCCAGCTTCCTCCTACTGCACCTGGGAAGGCAACAGAAGGTGGCCCAGCTGTGGGAGGCCCGGATGGTGTTCCTGGCTGCCAACTTTGATCTGGCCCAGCCCTGGCTTTTGCAGCTATTTGGAAATAAATCAACAGGTAGAAAACCTCTCTGTCTGTGTCACTCTGCCTTTCAAACAATTTTTTTAAGTATCAAACATACAAATTTATTCTTAAAAAGTATTCAATATGATTGATAAGTGAGTCAAAACTATAGGAAACATTTACATTTAAAGACTAAAAATAGTATGTCTCTAAACAGAACCGTTAAACTAAAGATACCACTTTGTTCCAAGTCAATTAATAAGCTAAATTAAATCCAATCAAAATCTATACTTTCTAGGTTCTTTAAAAGGACATTTACTCTAAAAATCAACTACAAAAAGATAAGATGGAAATTTTAAAAAAAAACATGAAAATAAAGGAAAGGAAGAAGAAATAAAGGCAGGGAGGAAGAGAAAAAAAGAAGTAAAATGGTTCCATATATGGAAGTATCACCTTCAAGTAGAAGATCTCAGAGAAGCCAGACAAGGGAAAGTTGAGTAGCAAACACCTACCTGCTCAAACACATATACTGGGAACAGACTCTGAAGACATAAAATATGTTCAAAGTACTGGGGAGCACCAGTGCCGGTGGGACATTTGGGACTCCCTGACAAATCCTTATTCAAAAGCGAAGGCAAAATACAGATCCTTCTGAACGAAAGAAAACAAGAGGGGGGAAAAAGGAGAAAACTGAAATGTACTTCCTTCACTGAAATAGCTACAGAAGGACAGAGGATGAAATTAACTGATGAGATGCAATCAGTAGTGATGAGCAAAGAAAGTGCCAAACACTTTGTGAGAATCTACATGAAGCATTGGCTACAGAAGAAGAGGAATATTTTCAGGGAACATTTTTATAAAAGTAAAACTGAAATACTAGGCAGCAAACGTGAGCTTGTCACCTCAGCAAGGGCATGCTATGCAGGACAATGAAGAAACTGTCAAGTCAGTGGAACCCTCATGAAGTTCTAGAACCAAATCAAAAGAGATAATTTGAAGTGGATCCACTTACCCTAAAACTAACACTACATTCTCTAGTCCTGAGTTTCTATGGGACCTAAGCTTCCAATGCACTGGATTGCCAAACAGCAGATTAAGATCTGCCCATGAGTGCTACATTCTCTGATTTAATTCATATGGAGAATGTCACTGTGGCTTTTTCCTCAACTGACACTTGCCTAACTTGCCATCATTTCCTTGGTCCCTCTTCTCTTCCTATCAGAACTTTCTAGATCTTTCCCTAGTGTTTTTTTGCCATTGTACATTGCCATAATGGAGGATAAGGCTAAACTTCATCCTCTCTCCTTTGCTAGTGAATTACTTTCTTTGACTGGATTACTAAATAATTTTTCCTTTATCTTTGAAGTTCACAACTTCCTGTATTGAGTTTTTCCAATAAAAAATTTATTACAGAACATATTATGGGACGTTTTTTTCTTCAGGAAAATTGTCTTGTATTATGTCTTTGTATACACTTCTGTTTACTTTGTCACCCTAATTTATAATTATCAATTATTCTTAGAGTCATTTTCTTATTTCCGTTCTGTTAGGTTGTCTAATTTCACTTCTTTGTCTCTTCTATTTATTTATGGTTTGTGTTAATTTATTATTGTCCTACAATCTCTTTCTGAAACCCTGGAGGCCAAGTCTATTTTAGAATTCAAAGTGATTTCCTATTTTAGAAAATAGCAAGTACATGGTCCATATGTTGCGTGATATTCCCATTGGCCTGGGCAGTACTCAATGCTTTTCCAATGAAAGCTATAAATATAAAGATTCAAAATATTCAAAACAAACATTATAAGCAACATCACATCTGTTCAGGACACATTACACCACCAAGTGGATTACAGAAAAAAAAAAAAGCAACCAAACTAAAACCACCACCACTTTTCATAGTGTTTTGGGTTGTGGAAATTTAGGTTAAAAAAAATTGAACTTGAACTCAGTCTTCAGTAATGTCTGTCAGATTGTTTATAAACATTTTAATGAGTTTTACAAATCTATTTCTTTGAGCTTTAATTTGCTACCTTGGACTTACAGATACCCTCTGAATCTAACTTTCTTTTATTTTCACAATTGGGGGAGGGGGAATCTTGTCTTAGTCTCACTGCTTCACCTATGTCTTCGAGGGTTTCCTTTATGTTTTGATAGTTTGATCTTCATTTATATCAGATTGGGTTGCATTTTTCTTCTTCCACATAAAATATTCTCTTTGTCCTGTAGTGTCTCTTCACAGTTGGTATGTCACCTGTGGGGATATTTTCTTCACATTGATTTAGTTCACTCAGCCCACAAATTTTATTGGTTCTTCTATCCTGTGAATAAATCCTTGATGGGTTTTCTCTCTGTCATCTCTAAGACCATTATTGAAATGTAATCCTTGTACCATAAAATTTTCCCTCCTCTAAGTATACCACTCCACAGTTTTAGTATATTTACAGAGTTGTGTAACCACGGCCAGAGATATTTCTGGAACAATTTTATCATTCCAAAATGAAAGCTCATATCCATTAGCAGTTGCTCCTTATTTCCCCAAGTCATCCATAAGCTTAGGAAACCTCTATACCACTTTCTGTCCTTACAGATTCTCTTATGCTGTACATTTCATCTAAATGATGAAATGTATTATGCAATATATGCAATTATGCAATATATGGTCCTTCGTGATTGGATGCCTTCACTCAGAATGATGTTTCTGAGGTTCATCCATGCAGTCGCACGGATAAGTAATCTCAATCCTTCTCTCTGCTTTTGTTGAAACACCACACTGTTGTATGCGTATACAGGTTTTATTTATTAGTCAATAGACATTGATTTGTTTTTCCATTGGAGTCATTTTAAAAATAATGTTTCCATAAATATTCAGGTACATGTTTTTTCCCCAGGATTTATTTATTTGAAACAGCAAGTGACAGAGAGAAAGCAGCCACATCATGCTGCTGCATTCCAGCCCAATACAGACCTTCTGTTCCTTTGTTTGACCATCAGTTTTTAAAATGTATTAACTGGGCCCGGGGGCGATAGCATAGTAGTTAAAGTCCTTGCCTTGAACATGCTGGGATCCCACATGGGTGCTGGTTCTGGTCCTGGAGGCCTTGCTTCCCATTCAGCTCCCTACCTGTGGCCTGGGAAAGCAGTCGAGGATGGCCCAAAGCTTTGGGATCCTGCACCCACAGGGGAGACCCGGAAGAAACTCCTGGCTCCTGGCTTCAGATTGGCTTGGCTCCAGCCGTTGCGGTTGCTTGGGGAGTGAACCATCAGATGGAAGATCTTCCTCTCTCTCTCTCCTCCTCTCTCCATATATCTGCCTTTCCAATAAAAATAAATAAATCTTTAAAAATATACATATTAGCTTCTGTGTTTCTTTTTTGTTCTGGTGAATGTGTCTGTTCTTACTGCAAAGTCAATTAAAGATCCTAAGTTGAGCATCCCAGACAACAAGAGACAGATTATTATTAGCACAGCTGCAACTGCCATGAAGACTTTTGATAACCTCCTAGGTGGACAATCCCAGTCCTTCTATTCTTAGCAACAAAGGAAAGGGTTGGCCTGCTCTCATTTCTTGAAACACTGTTGTTCTCAACATCTCTGACATACCAATCTCTTTGTGTCTATCTCAGCTTCCTTTGGCCAAATCCAAGATGTTGTTCTGTCATAGAACTTGATCGTCATCTCTCTTCTCTAAGGATTGTCTTTCCTTAGATAGTATCCAACAGCTTACACCTACAAATACCATCTTCTTGCTGATGAATTCCAAAATCTAAACCGTAGCACGAAGTTCTACTTGGATTCCAGTTGGCTGATACACAGTAGAAATATACTAAGCATTTTTAAAGAATTTTCTGTGCAATCCATCTCTTCTTTTAGTTTTTTTGTTTACTATTATTATTTCAGTCAATAGCATGGTCACTTATATGCATATGCTAAACACCTCTGGTTTTTAGCTGGTATTTTTTGTTTCTTCTTATCCTCATTCAAAATCCTATTCCGAACCACCTTTCCATCAGCTTTTCTTGTGTTGTCTTTCCCTATAAACATTTTACAGAAGCATAAATTGTGCTTTCATGGTCTCCATTGTGCACAATAGAAATTTCAAAGTTAACACCACTACTCATCTAGAAGCCAATTCCAGCAAAAATGCACATCTTTTGGGCCAAGTTCACCCACTACTGACATGAACAGAACCCTGCTTGCTAGCATACTTTACCTTCTCTAAGAGCTGGGTAGATCCTTCCTGAGGATGTTTTACCTACACAGGCCTCTCTCACTGCCAAATAATCTATCTTACACATTAACTAGTTATGACGATGTTGGCTTTTTTTTTTAATTTCTTCTTTGGTTCAAGTCTTAAGTTGTCTCTCCCTGCCCCCCGCCCCCCCCCATTACTTTCATATCTGAAATCCTCCAAGTTACTTTATCCCAGGTCTCCCCATCACACAGAACAAGAAGAAAAGTTGCTTCAAACATCCTGTAGCAATTCCAAATACTTCCAAGATATTAGAAAAATGTCTGGCTGATACAACTCAATAATATTCCATCTCAATTTATTGAATCAGTGAAGTAATTCTATAACAAAGGCAAGAATTGCCATTACATACTTATATAGTAATCTTGTTCCACTCTCCCCAAAACTCCAATCAACTTATCTCAAAAGCCAAATTTATTTTTTAGATAATATTTGTAGGTATAGGAAGAGAAACAAAGCTACCGATAAATTATTCCAATGAACTAAATGAAACCTTTTTCCAAAAATGTGACTCATCAGTTATATCCACCCCATGCTAGTAAGAACAAAGGTGTTACCCCTTCAGGTTCCTCCTACCCCGTCCCTGTATACTGTGGAGTAGAGCCCTGCCAATCATTCCTTGCTTGAATTCAGTGACTCTCTAGTGGAAGCTAAAGAGTTTCTGTGCCAGAGATGTGGGATTATAGACAGAAGGGAGCTAAAGAAAAGGATTCTTCACTCTGTGTATAATTCCCTGGGTAATGTACCAGGAAGCCGTTGTATAAAACTCACCAGAGGCAGCACAGCCCAAAGTCTGAGCCTTGAATTTTGGTGAGGAATGCTGTCCAGTCTTCAGACTGGCCTTGGGGTTACATCTAAGTGGAACACACTAAAATTGCATTGCAAAGCCTTTGAAAGCTAAGTAGTTACTTGAACAACAGACCACAAAAGTGGGACAGGGTTTATGTTTGCAACCTATACCTGCTCACTGACCACCTAAAATAGAAGCCTTAAATAAGAACCAGTATGTCATAACCTTATACTCAAAACAAATGTATATAATCCATGCAAAGAACCAGGAAAACTCAACTTGAATGAAAAAAATCAACAGATGCCAACACCAACATGACACAAATGTTAAAATCATCTCAGAAGAATTTTAAAGTAGCTATCATGAAAACATTCTAACAGGTGATTAAAAGTACTTGTGAAACAAATGGAAAGAGACAGCCTCAGCAAGTAAATACGAAATATAAAAAGAACAAAATCATGCTTGAACTTAAAAACATACTGACTGAAGGAAAAATGGGTTAGATAGGCATGTGATCGGTAGAAAAATAGTCTCCCCAAGTCCTTGGAAACTGTGATACGTGAGGTTGTATGGAAAAGGACAACTAAGGCTCTAGGTGAAATTGCAGTTTCTTTGAGATAGCTTTCTTGGGATTAACAAATTATGCTTGACTATCTGCTCTGGCCCAGCATTACCACAAAGGTCTTTACAAAGACAGGGACAGAAATGTCAGTCAGTGCCGTAAACGAAATTAGAAAAACAGAGGTTGGAGTGATGCGATTGATAGCTCTGAAAATAGAAGCCAGTCAATGTGGGCAACATCCAGAAGTTGGAAGAAGCAAAGAAATATATTCACTCTTAGTAGCTCGGGAAAGGAACAGAACCACCCACATTGGCGTTTGACTTGAAACAAATGAAACATTATAAATTGTATTTGTATTGTGACAAAATGCTAATTTTAGTAATTTGTTATAAAAAGAAAAAAACATGTAACTAAAATAGCTAAAATGAGCACTTATTTTCAAAATAATCTATAAATTTAAAATTATTTCAATAAAATCCTACAAAGTGTTTTCATGAAAACTTATCAGCTGAATTTAATGTTTATGAAATACAAAAGGATAAGAACAACTCAGAAATAAACTTCACTTTCCAGGAGGGAGATCCAGATGCAGTTCCTGGATCCTGGCTTCAGTCTGGCCTTTGTGGCCATTTGAAGACTAAACCAGCAGATGGGAGAGTCCATTTATTTCTGTCTCCCCATCTCTCTCTCTCTGTCAAAACATGTCTTTAGAATAAAACAAATATATCTTTGTGTGTAAAAGATCCCACCCTGGCAAGTTCCCAGGGATATTCCTCCCTTGGAGTCTGAATCTAAACTGCTGTGGAAGGAGAGTCTCAACTTAAATCAATCTTGCCTTGCTTAAAAAAAAATACACTTATAAACTGAACTCTACAGAAGGAATGCTAAAAATTTATTCTCCATGATCCAGTAAAAGCCAACCAAGGATGTCAAGATGATTCAGCATATGCAAATCAATAGGTGTAAGACATCATATTAACAAAATGAAAGGCAAAAGTCACATGATCATGTCAATAGACACAGAAAATGCATTTGAAAAAATTCAACATCCATTTATGCTAAAGAAAAAAAAGTGCACCTCAATACAGTAAAGGCCATGTAGGACAGATTCACAGCTGGAATAGTCAATGGTACAAAGTTCAAAGCTTGTCTTTGAAGATCAAAAAAAGACAAGTATACCCACTCTCATGACTTCTACAAAGTACTGAAAGTCTTAGCCAGAGAAATTAGACAATAAGAAGAAACAAAGGACATCCATACAGGAACGAAGAAAAGGTAAATTGTCGATCTGTGCTGGCAATATGATCGCTATAGAAACCCCCAAGAGCTTCTAAAGAAAACTTTTAGAATCAACAAACAAATTAAGTAAAGGTTACAGGTTACAAAATCAACATACAAAAATTAGCAACATTTCTACACACTAATAATGAATTATCCAGAAAAGGCATTAAGAAAGCAACCCCACAGGCAATAATAGCAAATAAAATTAAAAATTTAGGAGTTAACTCTAATCCAGGAGTGAAGATCCATACATGAAAACTATTAAGCCTTGATGAAAGAAATTGAAGAAGCCACAAATAAAGGCAACATAGCCCCAACTGTAATGGATTGGAAGAATTAATA